>NW_007259538.1:106367-108478 GCF_000164805.1 Carlito syrichta | reverse complement strand
CAGTCTGGGTGACAGAGTGAGACTCCAACTCAAAAAAAAAAAATCAAAAAAGCAAAACAAAACAAAAAAAATTTGTGTATATATTTAAAATATGAAATAGATATTTATGCTTTAAAGCATGAAATAAATTTTATAAAGTTATTTATGTAAAATTTTTACACAATTTTATCAAATAGTTTTTTTCTCCACAATTTTTCTCCTTTAAGTCTAGAATTTCAAATATGCAATTTAGAGTATTTAATATTGTCCCCTGATTACTGAGGACTATACTCTCTTTTTTCTTTTTTTTCACTTTCTTCACAGTGCATAATTTAAATTCCCACATCTTCATGTTCACTGTTATTTTATTCTATTTTTAAAAATTTGTTGCTAAGTTTGTCTAGTGGAATTTTAATTATGCTACTTTTTGTTCTATATTTTGTATTTGCTTCCTCAATTAAATTTTATATGTTTTCTAAGATTATCCATCCAGTCAACCACTTTGTTGATCTTTTTTCATTAATCCTTAATAATTTTTTATAAAACCTGTGGTAAATTCCTTGAATGTTAATTTCATTATCTGATTTGTCTCTTTCACTGATTCTATTGTAAAGTTTTTATCACACTATGGGACTCGTTTTTCTGTTTCTTCATAGGTATAATATATTATAATTGAAATTTCTAAAACTTTGAATGGCCTGCTTTGTTGAGAGCCTAGATTTTGTTTGTTCTTTAAAGATTGTAAAATTTTATTCTAACAGGCAGCAAAATGGCAGATTGCTCCATCAAGCTTAGTTGGGGCAAGTGGAGAGGAGTATTTTCCCTAGAGGTAGAGTAGTCATAATTCCAAGACACAGCCTTCAGAAGATGGTTTTCTTCAGGGCTTGCAGAGTCCCATCTTGTACATGGAAAGTACAGAAATTCCCATCCTGTACATACAATTTGACATACAATTTGACAAGAGACACAAGGTGATCACAAGCAGATTGTTTTCATTTTTTTCTCTAATTATCTTCTCTCCAGTACTCTCACCCTCAAAATTCAATTGTTTCAACAGCCCTGAACTGTGACCTCTATTCTCGCCATTGGGATTTTTTTTTAACTACATATTTTTGTTGCTTTAAGAAATATTTCTCAAACAGATATCTGTGGAATCCTGGGGTTACCTAAAAAGATTCTTGTAAGCTTGCAATGTATTTTCAATATTTGTACTTGGCCTAAGTGTGAAAAATAATTCAATAAAATGTTAACTAAAATGAATAAAAGCGAAACAATCTTCAGGTATATGTGAAGTTATAATATAACTACAAATGTAGCTAAAATTTATGAATAGCATATTTTTTTCACAACATGAAAGTTCTCACAATATCAAGGAAGTGGAAGAATATAACTTGTTCCTTTAAAAAAATCTGGCATTTCCCAAGAGTTTCATAAAACTGAATAGGTTCATGGATCAGTTTTCTTTTACACAAAAGTAATAGGCAGATTTCAAGCATTTTCAAAAAGAATATGTCGATTCCAAAATTTGATCAAAACATTTAGGCCTTACATTTCATCGGACATCTAAATCTCCACTTGAAAATGTACTAAAATTGTGACACTTAAAGTCTCACTTGGATATATTGATAACTTCAATCATATTCAGAGCTAACTACCACTGATAATCCTTCCAGAGCCATATGAAACAGATCATTTTCTCTGTAAACTGGAATACTTTAGAGAGTGAAAGTGTAAACTGGGATTGTCACAGATAAATAAGAAGGTATGTTCACTTAGTCATGGTCTTAAATGGCACAGTTATCAGTTCAGTTTTTTGTCTAAAACAATAAGGGCATTATATTTCTATTTTCTTTCCTCATTTTTATATTTAACATGTCAAAAATTGTTTTTGTCATGCTTACAAAATGTACCTAATCTTTCAAGGTATTTCACTTCTAGTGCTTCCATCTTAGCAGAAAAGATACATCTTTCTCATGTTGACTACTCTAACAAGTCTTGCACCTACTCCTTAGTTCCTCAAATACATAGTCAGTGAAACCACAATAGTGTCATTAAAATGTACATAAAATTACGTTAAAATGTCTATTAGAATCCCCTGATTATTTTCCATTGCAACTTTTTTTTTTTTTTTT
>NW_007259538.1:80977-106347 GCF_000164805.1 Carlito syrichta | reverse complement strand
AGGTGCGCGCTACCACGCCCGGCTAATTTTTTGATTTATTGTAGAGATGAGGTCTCGCTGTCCAGGCGGATCTCGAACCCGCGGGCTTAGGCAATCCACTCACCTCAGCCTCCCAAAGGAGCGGGATTACAGGCTGAGCCACCGAGCCCGGCTCCATTGCAACTTTTTAAAGTAATTTTTTAATTATGACTCACAAAGTCGTGGCCCTAAACAAGTTTTCATTTTAATTTTTCATGATTGTTCTTCTCAAATGCTGTGATCTAGCCCAACTGATCATTATATTCTATAGCCACACAAACTCTTTCCAGGCACAGGTCCAATGCCTCTGTTTTATCTTCTGTCAGGAATGCTCTGCTTCCACTCTGATGGTTATCTCTTCAGTTAGGTCTGAGCTTAAATAGTACGTCTTCTGAGAAATTTTCTCTGATACTTTACTTAAACAAACTCTTCATGCAGTCTCATGACTTTTCTATCTCTGTCTTTATTTTTCTTTACATTATTAGTAGTAGCATAATTGCAAATACTTACTTGACTTCTTAATCTTTCTCCCTTATTATAACACAAAGCCAGTTACGTTAGCATGAAATTCTATCTTCTACCCATAATACTCTGATATCACACAATTTCAAGTAAATAGTGGGATCTTATATAGTATTTGTTGACTGTTAAGCAAAATGAGATGTTACAAAAACTTGATTTATTTTCATTCATCTCTCATGAAGTATATGAAATTTAGTTCAGGGAGAACTATTAAAGCTTAGTTAGTCAAATATTTGACTTCACTGAGCCTCCCTCTGATATGTTTCCAGATTAGCAATATCATCTTCCCACACAAAGACAGACCAGAGAAAAGCAGAATGAATAGCCTTCTCTCTGAAAATGAATAGTATTTTTTTCAAAGCTAGGTAAAACAGTCCACATAAAATCCAGAGTTGACTATGAACTTCAGGAGTTTGTCTGTTTCTTCTGCATAGCCAGTGCTTTTCAAATGCCTTGGGCTCTGGAAAAGAGCATAGGAGATTAAAAATGCCAAGGAGAAAAACAATTTCAGCCATGGCTACCAAGATAATGGCAACCTGTTGACACTTAGCTTCAACTCATTTTTCTAGTTAAAATTTAGTAATTAATAGGCATTTGGGCAAGAGCCTAAAAATGTAAATACTGATGACACTGGCATAAAAAATAGACATGTACACTAATGAAACAGAATAAAGAGTCCAATATAAACCCAAATGTTTCTAGTCAATTGATTTTTTACCAAGATGTTGAGATATGAAGTGAATGACTCTATGTTTTTGCTTCACTGCTAGATCAGGATAAAAGTTCTATCTCTTCCAAGTTAGAGAAAACCTCAACTTTCCCAGATTTGGGCCATGCTGGTATCAATCCTAACTTAGTTTATTTTCTTAAAGTTTGCACAATTTTCCATTCATTTTACAAATTTTTCCTTAGCTCTGAATGACAAAAGTTTTTAGTTACTGTATTTGGTGTGTTTATTGTTGAATTGGCAGTCATTAATTATAATGTAATTTACTATACTTTCAGTTTCTTATAACACTGACTTTCCACTTAAAAATTATGTATGCCAACAGCAATACTCTAAAAGCAGTGAAACTGACATTTTGCCAGGTAGAAAGATAAACTTCCCTTTTATATCTCCTAAGCTATGTAGATGATACAGAGTATGCTATTTTAATATGTAAATTAGAAATGAATAACCTTAAGCCTTATTCTACTAAATGTGCCAGCATTAGTTGCTAATCTTTTTTAGAATCTGAAAGTCTTTGTTCTTGGGTTAATAATTAATGTAGGCTTTCATATATCTAAATATTGGTAAATGAAAGATTAGGACATTTTCTGTTTAAGACACCACACTTATTCTCTAATATTAAAAATCCTTTTAAAATATGCCTTCTGCAACATGATTAGAAATTTGTTGAAATATGTTACTGCCTATCCTTATTTTCATTTAGGATGTCCTTACACAGTCTTCTCTCTATCTTGAATGGAAATTAGGAAATTTTCCCTTCACTTCTGAAATTTGGTAATTAATAAGCATTTGGATCAGAGCCTAAAAATGCAAATGCTGATGATACTGGCATAAAAATAGACCCATAGACTAATGAAATGGAATAAAGAGTTCAATATAAACCAATATATTTCTAGTCAACTGATTTTTTACCAAGATGTCAAGAATACATAATGGAGAAAAAATAGTCTTTTCAATAAATTATGTTGGAGGAACATGCAGAAGAATTAATTTGGTCACTTATATCAAAGCATATACAAGATTTAATGCAAATGGATTAAATAATTGAATGTAAAACCTTAAACTTTAAAATTACAATAAAAACATAGGAGAAATGTTCCATTTTATTGTTATGAACAATAATTTTCTGTATATGACCCCAAAAGTACAAGCAGCAAAAGTAAAAATATACAAATGATATTACATCAAACTGAAAAACTTTTGCACAGTGAAGAAGCAATCAAAAGATTGAGAAGATAAATTACAGAATGGGAGAAAATGTTTGTAAACCATGCTTCTGATAAAAGGTGAGTATCTAAAACTTATGAGAAAGTTAAGCAACTTAATGGAAAGAAAACAAATAACAATTTTTTAAAAATTGGTAAAAATGCCAGAATAGAAATTTCTCAAAATAAGAAACACAAATAGCCAATGGGTGTATGGGGAGGAAAAAGTTCAATATCACTAGTTATCAGAAAAAAGCAAGTTAAAAATCACTATGAGATGTTACCTCCCACTTACTTGTTAGAATGGCTTTTATCAAAATGATAATATTGGAGAGGATATGAAGAAAAGGAAGCCCTTTTACACTGTTGAGGATATAAATTAGTTCAGTCATTAGGAAAAATACTGTGAAGGGAGATTACTCAAAAAATTAAAACTGGGACTAATTCCAGTACTGAGTGTGTGTATACACACACATATATATACATATATATGAAGTCATATCAATGAAAACCGTATGCCAAATAAATATCTGCACTTTCATTTTCATTGCAGCCTTTTTCCCAATAGCCACAAGATGGACTCAACATAGTCTCCATCAATGGATCAATGAGTAAAGAAGATGTGGCACATATACACAATGGAACATTACAGAGTCATAAGGAAGAATGAAGTCCTGTTACCTGCATTACTGGAACTGAAGGACATTATGTTAAGTGAAATAAGCCAGACATGGAAAAACAAAGTTTGCCTGTGTTCACTGACGTGTGAGAGAAAAACAACAACAACAACTTGTGGAGACAGAGAATCAAATGATGGTATAATGGTTATTAGAAGTCGGGGGGGGGAGATAAAGAGGGATTGGTTAAGAGGTAACTGAAAATAGTATTGTTATCAGTTTGAATGCATCAGGGTTGAATACTTTACAATTTGCTTGTCTTTCAAAGTATTTACAACATAAATATGTTTGATTATACAATGCTATATGTTTGCTTCTAAAGTAATAGTGAGTGATTTTACATAAGCCCTATTTACAATTTAAATTGTTTAATAAACTTGTATCTCTAAATGCACATCTTATAGCAATCAAAGATGATATATATAACAAAGAAATTTAGTTTAAAAATAAAATCTTTATAAAGTAATATAAATGTATTTCTGTTTTACTGATTCCTGTTTTTAACATGTTTTGTGAGAGATGTTATTCTAAGTCTATTGTCAGTGAACTGAGCAGGGCCATATTCACAACTCCGTGTTCTAATTTACTTAATTGGTGATGAACTATGATTGCACTAAAAAGTTCAAATGAGATACTTTATCTTGTCATTCATTTTAAAACGTAGGGAATTGTCATGGCCAATTCTCCTGGAAATTTAAAAATTAAGTGCTAATGCCTTGTAAATAAAACATCTCTAATAGCAATTACCATCTTTATATTTCCAAATGTGATTTTCTTTAGGGATGAAAAATGTTTTTTTGTTGTTGTTCTCAGGAGCAAATAAAATTTACAAAGTGGGGTCTTTTTTGAGATAAACTATACAATTTTATTGATTTTGGAGTGGCTTATTTATAATTGCTCGATTGCCTTTATTTAATACCAAATAATAAACAAAAAAAGACTGAAAGAAAATAATTTGTAAATGCTTATTTTACTATTTGTTCATTTCTTTCAAATAGTCAGTTAAGTCTGATGAGAAGGAAATACTTCATTGTTGTGTACTGTGGCAGGTTTTCTTCCCAATGATCTAGTTCTAGATTTTTCTCATGCTTTTCGCGTACATCAGGCATTATGGTGAAATAAAAGTCAGAGTCACTGTTCTCAGTGTCTTGCCCTTTATAGAAAAGGAAAATTCTGTTGACGGGATCAGCTTTGGCTTATGGAGATCTTCTCACTGCCTAGTCTGAGATCCAATAAATCTGGCTCATACCACTTTCATTAGTCTCATTGAAAAATCACACAATATTCAATACCACATCATTAATATCATAAGACATGGTTGTTTGAATCTTTAATACAAAGAGAAAATTCAAAGTATAATTTTTAAAATTAAATGCATGCTTTTCACCACATTGGGTAGTGTTTGTGAGTTAAAAGATATATGAAGGAGAAAATCCTTCTCTGATAGAAATGGTAATAACATTGCTTATATCTGTCTGAATGCCTAAAAGCTATTTTTATTTTAATTGAATGAGTGTGAAGTATAATAACAATTTAGATTGGGGAATTGTAAGGCGGAGTGCCTGGAAGAAAGAGAATAATATATGTTCATTGATAGTATTAGACCACCAGTTAAATGAGAGGTATCATATTTGCAGGGATTAAAAAAAAAATCATTTCTTGCAGTTGTTGGTTAAATGATTTGGAAAGACTCCCCCATGAGAATAATTAGAATTGCTACACAAATTGTTTTTTAGTTTTTACTTGAAGAAATTTAAAAATAACAAGACAGCAAAGAAATCTGTAGTCAATCTTTAGAAGAGAAAAATTTAGAAAATAGAGCTAAATATTGGGCTAGATTTTCCCCAGGGATATCTGATAAAAATAAAAATCTTACATATTCAGACTGCATAAAAATTAGCACAAGGATAATCTGAAACAAAAAGCAATATAATCACCAAGAGAAAGCTGATGTAACTATTATATTGTCAGACAAAGAATACTCCAAGGGAAGAAACATTACTGAAGATAAATTGGCATTTAATAATGACTGGGGTCAAAGCATCAAGAATATATTCTGCATACGAAAACACTTAATAACATTTTCAAAATAGAAAGCAAACATTCCAAATTAATAAAGAAGAAATACAGAAAGCACGATGACATTGGGAAACTATAACATACCTCTCTCAACTGCTAGGGAAACAGGCAAAGAAACAAACAAACAAAAATACTGAAGATAGGAATAAATTTGACTAAAAGGTTTGGGTGTATATATATGTGTGTGTATATATGTATATATGTGTGTGTGTGTGTGTATGTATATATATGCATATATATACACACACACTTATATAGAATATTTGCACTCCAAATTAAGATAACTCATTGTTCTATCAAACGTACTTGGAAAATTTACAAAAAGAAAATAAAAGAAGAGAACTATATGCAAGGCAATTTAAAACCCCTCTAAAGTACTTAAGTTTTCAAAATAATGTAGTATATGTTCTTTGATCACAACATAGTTCTTGTTATTGTATTAATAAAAATAATAACAAAACATCTAAATAAATGCAATTAAACAATATAAAATTATCAAAGTGGATTTTAAAGATTGAATTGAGATGATGCAGTATGATATATTAAATATGTGAAGCTAAATCAGTGGTCACAGGAAATGCATACTCTTAAATTGCATTTATTAGAAAAAGAAAAAAGGCCTAAAATCAGTCAATTAAACTTTCATTTAAGGAAAACAATAAAATAGCAACAAATCAACATAAAAAACCTAGAAAGAAACATATGTTATAGACCCACCAACAATAAATATAGCAAACATAAAAGAGAAAAAAACAGAAACAAAAGATTTTTTTAAAGACCCATAAAACTAATAAATTTTTACTAGAAATCATCAAGAAAAAAAGACATAAATAAAAATTTACTAATATCACACATGTAAAAGAGAGTATTAATACTCTTGCCTTCGATATCAAAAGGAGAATAAGAAGACAAAAAACAATGCACAAATCTCAAGTTTATGTAATGGACATCATTTTCAAAAGTATAATTTCACAAAGACTGACAAAAATATCAATAGTCCAAAATTTAACCTAAAAATTGTATTTTTTTTTTTTAATTTAAAACTTCCCACAGAGAAAATCCCAGGCTCATATGGCTTTACTGGTAAATTTTTCCAGGTAGTTAAGAAAGAAAAGAATACCGATATTGCATGAATAGTTTCAGAGAATATAAAGAGGTAACCCTTTCTGGTTCTTCTTTTATAAATTCAGTTTAACCTGTTTCAACACCTAACAACCACAGAATGAGAATGTAAAATCTCAGAGCAATCTCCATGACTGTGAAGATAGATATGGTAATCTGTTGCATTGAATGTCTGATGGTCCCTCATGAACCACACTTCTCAGTATTTATTCTGTGTGGAGTGCCATTTTCTTGAGTCTGGCTTGGACTTAGGTAATTATTTTGCCAACAACATACAGTGAAAGTACAGTGCTTGTCCTGAACCTAAGCTTTGACTTTTGCATTATTGAGGGCTTTGGACAACATATAATAAATCCATTCATCCTGCAGCAAAGACCACATCAAGAAGTCACATAGACAGGGTGTTCTGCCACTATGGAGGTGACAGACATGCTGTCCCATGAGTCCATCTAAGCCCTGCCACAATCAAACCATTATATGTAGGCACACGAAGAAATAAAAACTTCCTGGCTATTAATATGTTGAGTCCAGACTGCAGAAAAATGAGAACATAAAATGATCGTCTTTATTAAAACTCTTGAGCTTTGTAGTGACTTATCATGCTATAATTGCTAAGTAAAACAATAGGTTGTATCATATCTGAACAGTTCCACTCTTAAACAAACAACAGACTGTAGATATGAGTCACTAAAATACATGTGCTGGAATGTTTTTAGCACTATTATTTATATTAGACAAAATCTAGAAAACACTCAAATATATATCAGCAATAAAAAAGGATAACCATGTTGGTATATTTGCAATACTGTGCCACAAAACAAAGGGATAGCTACATCCGACTACTTGAGTAAATTTCACAAATATCATGCTCTGCAATCAAAGTTGAACACAAAAGAGTGCCAAGTGATTCCATTTGCATAAAGTAAAAATACAGACGGATCTAAACGACATCATTAGAAGCCAGAATAGTGGTGATTTGGGGGAAGAAAGTATATGAATGGAAGGAAGCAAGGTGCGTGGTCTACATCTGTTCATTTTATTGTTCTGGGTACTGATAAGAGGGGTGTGTTGCATTTGAGAAAAATTGTTAAGCAGAACATTTATGTGCATTCCAATAAAAAGTTGAAAAGCTTATGAGATACAACTTTACATAGCCACAAGAACAGCTAAGACATTTTTAAAGACACAATGTAAAGAACTGACTGTATTAAATATGGAGGTTTATTACAGAATTTCAATAACTAAGAAATTGTATGTTAGCAAAACAATAAACAGACAAGGAAACAGAAAAGATTCAAGAAACAGATGCACAATTATAGAAACATTTGTGCACAAAATCACATTATGTTACAGGCAGTCAAAGTACATTATTTTCAATAAATTATGCTGTTTCAATGGGTTACCTGTTAGAAAAATAATAATTGTATATCACAACAAAATGAACAACTATAACATTGATCAATAACATAGATTATTATATTATATATAATATAATATGTAAACTGGTACAAAAAGTTAGAAGGCATATAAGATTCAATTTATGTAAAGATCAAAACCAGGCATGATTTACACCTAGTATTCGAAGTTAAAGTGTTGGTTTCTCTCTGGAGAGAGTGGTAGGTATAATGAATGCAAAAGGTGTGCTTCTAGGAAGTTACAGGTATTTATAACATAGGTGTCTGATTGATGCTAATACAGTGAACAAAATTTATACTTAGTGTCTAATTTGCTAGCTATCCATCTATCTAGTGTGTGTGTGTGTGTGTGTGTGTGTGTGTGTGTGTGTGTGTGTGTCACTTCATTCAGAAGATATAAAACCTAGTTTACAATCAATGTTATAAGTTCTGCTTCCAAACTCCTCTGACAAGAATATGATTTCATAAAATTATATGTAGCAAGTAGGTCCCTCTAGATACAATTAAAATAACTTCACAATACTAAAAGAAAAACTTAACCAATACCTGCTTTAAGCAAAATAATGTTTAAATAGTTACCTTCATTTGAAATAAGTGAGCAAGTTTCAGAGCAAGAAAAAGAGCAACAAGTGAAAATGTAATGTTGTATCATTCCACTTATGCAGCAGTGTTTATACAATGTTAATTAAAAAAAAATTCCTGTGACAAATTTGATAACTATAACAGTTACTCATTATAAATCCTAGGCACAAGAATTAGCATTTTCTTTGTAACAATATCTTTAAAGCCACTGCACTGAGAATTCTAGGATCATTGGTCTTTCTCTGTTACAACATATTGCTTATGCATTTAGCATAGGTAGGTCTGTGATGATGCTTTGGAATAAATAAAACCACAAGCACTTAACATTAGAGAATTAATATTATACAACAATTAAAATGAAAAGAAGCAGATACTACATCTGAATAAAAAGTCTGTGAGGACTCCTACAGCAAGTCAATAGTGTCACTGGCATGTGAAACATTGCATCAGAGTCAGCTAACAGTAAAGCCCAATCTGATTATTAGGACACATTTGAAAGCGCTGTTAGCCGGGCTCGGTGGCTCAGCCTGTAATCCCGCGCCTTTGGGAGGCTGAGGTGAGTGGATTGCCTGAGCCCGCGGGTTCGAGACTCGCCTGGGCAGCGAGACCTCATCTCTACCATAAATCAAAAAATCAGCCGGGCGTGGCAGTGCATGCCTGTAATTCCGGCTACTCGGAAGGCTGAGGCTGAAGGATCGCCGGAGCCCAGCGGGTCGAGGCTGCGGTGACCGGGAGCGGCCACTGCACCCCAGTCTGGGCCATAGAGTGAGACTCCAACTCAAAAAAAAAAAAAAAAAAGAAAGCGCTGTTAACCAGACTCCACATGAAAGAAAACAATGCATTGACACTGCCTTATGGAATCCTTATGGAATGTTTTAGTGGTTATGAAGGTTTCAGGTTGTTATCCAGCTGAGATATGAAAAATGAAAGAGAAGAAGATAGAAATTAAAATACAATGCTAAGCATAATTTGTTTTTGAACTGAGAATCTGAAAGCACAAATACACTGTTCACAACACTTCCTTACCAGAATCTGTTTACTTTTTTTCTTTTTGTTTGTTTGTTTTACATTGTTTAAACTTTTGAAATCAATCTTTCTTCTTATTGGTATATTTAAGTCCCGGGTATTTACAGTGAGTATATTAAGTTACAGAAAAGTATTGTGTTAATTAAATAGTTGCTTCAGAATAATAAAAAAAGGGAGGGGAGTTCATGGAGTCAGTAAACAGATTATGGCATCATTCTCTTACTCATATTACTATAGTACCATTTAATAATCAGAGGGATTCACTTCCTTTCAGACTCCACTGTCCACAAAATGAATACGTGATGCAAGGAAGAGGAATTTGTATGGCATATTTATAAGACATGAGATTCAAAATGACCAAAATATCTAGTGTTCTGTATGATTTGCAGGTTTCCTTCCTCTCTCTCTCTCTCTCTCTCTCTCTCTCTCTCTCTCTCTCTCCTCTCCTCTCCTCTCTCTTTCTCTATTCTCTCTCTTTCTCCCTCTCTCCCCACCAAATTATATTTTGGTTTTTGTTGTATACCTTCAGATAAATGTACATTAGACTCACACACTTGTAGCATTATAAAAACTGGTTTATGATTTTGTTTTTATGTTACTAAAAATTCCCTGGAAAAGTATTCATGAATGTAAAGAAGCAATTAATTCAAAAATTAAAATTTAAAAACAATTTAAGCTATGCTGAAATAGGGTCAAAATAATTTACAAAAATAAGTTTCAAATGACATGAGGCATTGGAAAAGCTCACATTTTTCATAAAGAAAATATGCTAGCCGGGCTCCGTGGCTCAGCCTGTAATCCTGCGCCTTTGGGAGGCTGAGGTGAGTGGATTGCCTGAGCCGACGGGTTCGAGACCCGCCTGGGCAGCGAGACCTCATCTCTACAATAAATCAAAAAATCAGCCGGGCGTGGTAGCACGCGCCTGTACTTCCGGCTACTTGGAAGGCTGAGGCAGAAGGATCGCCGGAGCCCAGCAGGTCGAGGCTGCGGTGGCCGGGAGTGGCCACTGCACTCCAGTCTGGGCGACTGAGTGAGACTCCACCTCAAAAAAAAAAAAAAGGCAAAAATTATTAAGAAGTTTGCTTGTTATCTAAGTTTTAAAGATCTTCGGATCATCTATAAATGAATTATGGAGACCTCCTTCATTTTGCAGTCAACCAGAGAGCTGTTGTGTTTTATTATCTTCTCCCTCAAGGTGGTAAAGCTCACAGGGCACTTTATAATTCAATTATAATCATGCCTAAGAGTTTTAATTACATAAAACAGATGCGTTTAATTTTTGGATTTCTAATTTCTATAAGATAGGAAGAGAAAACCTCCCCCCTACAAAAAAAAAAAAAGAAAAAAAAATGGAATTACCTTGGAGGGCTATTCCCATGAAGTACATTGGAATTTGTTTTATCAGATCAAACTGCCAAGTAAAATTTTTATCTGGAAGTTTTGAGAAAGTTGCATGACAATTGGCAGAGGAAATATCCCGAGTTGTAGCAAACAGGTGACTGGTTCCTCTACAATAATGATGTACCTGCCCACACCGCTCTGAGCATCCAGCATTTTGGGGCCCCAAATGGCATGACATCCACGCCCCACCCTCCTGATTCACCAGATCTTTTCCTGAGTGACATTTTTCTCCCCCAGATTAAAAAATGTGCTCAAAGGGAAACATTTTGCTGATGTGGAAGAAGTGAAACAAAAAACAGCAGAAACACTAAAAGTCAACAAATTGACAAGTTCAACACTTTTCCGAGCAGTGGAGAAAGTGTCTCCATAGATGGATTGCAACAAACGAAGAGTACTTTGAAAGTGAGAGAAGTTTAAACATACAAGAATCGTTACACAATTTTTTATAAATAAATCCTGATTTAGGGGGAATCCCCCCCATATACTTGAATAGACACGAATTTAAATTTTGGATCCTACTTTTCCTTTGAACTAAAAGAAAAGAAAACATATAAATGATACAGTGTTAATTAATAAGGAATTTAGAAAATTTTACTCACCTCACTCCAAGTTCTCTAAGGAAGCCATCTCTCAACAAGCTCATAAAAATATTTTGGTAATCCTGTTAGACAATTTTCTCTTCAATATGCTAAGAAAGGAGACTGGAATGTTTTCGGGTAACTTTCCATTATTTCTCTAACTTTCCATTTTGTAATGCCTTCCTAAACCAAAACTCCATCACTATCTAAAAGAATCAAGAAAAAGCTTTTGCAGAATAAACAAGAAACAAATTGCATGTTGAAATGAGACCTTCAGGGTTGAAGGTGGGGTCTACTGGGAGGTGTTTGAGTTGTGGGGGCAGATTCTCATAAGTGACTTGATACCCTTCCTGGGTTATGAGTGAGTTCTTATTTATTTAGTTAATGTGAGAGATGGTTGTCAAAAAGAGCCTGGCCCATCTTCCTCTCTCACTTCTTCTCATCTCTTTTGCTTCCTCTCTGGATATGTGACATATCTGCATCCCTTCACCTTCCGCCATGCTTGAAAGTTTCCTGAGGCCTCATTAGAAGGAAATGTTTGCATGATTCTTCTTGTATTGTCTGCAGAACCATGCACCAAATCAGCCACTTTTCTTTATAAGTTACCCAGTCTCAGATATTCCTTTATAGCAACACAAAGTAGACTAATACATCAACTATGTAGAATGAAATCAAACCAAACTAATAAACACATAGAGTCTATTTTTTAAATCTAATTTGCTTGACAGCACTGGTCCTAATGATGCTCTCAGAATAAAGCCTAAAAAACAATTTTTCCTATCTATCCCTTTATAAGTCTTCATAATGTAAATTTCTATATTAAAATTCTGAAAATTATTTCTGTGAATAAATCTATCTATATCTTTTAAAATATTCTCTTAAAACTATTGTTCAGAGAGCTTTATGTTTTAAGCATTTTTCAATTCAGTCATATCAATATTTTCCAGACAATATCTTGAGAAATTCTTTGATGTAAATAACAAATAAGGTAATTGTATGCTAACCTGTTATTTTTAATTTAACTTTTATGCTGAATTAAGCTGTAAGGATTATAGTTTCAATAATCAATAAATATATGCTTGATAACTTTGGCATTTGAGCACTTTTTTACACTAGAGAATATCTATACTATAAAATATTTATAAACAATTCATTATTTAGTAATCTTAGAACTGAGATAGGATTTTTTTTTTAAACACAAATGTTTGCAAAAATTCGTTCGAATGGTTTAGGAATTTTGTGAATTAATTCTCTTATGCCTATGGTTCAGTCATCTTAGCAGGCAAGAAGATGAAATAATAATACTAAATGTAATAATAATTTGTCATTAACATTTATAGAGTACTTTTTCCTTCTTTCACACATATTAGTTTAATTTATCCTGAATACTGTCCTATAAGGTAGATTATCAATGTCCCTGTTTCCCGCTGGAAAAAAATATGAAAGCTCAGCAATTTAACCAATGTCTCATCTCTACTAAAATACATGACTGAGAGTTGGACCCTGGCAGTTTGGTTTTAGAGTCTGTGCTCTTAACTATATTATGCCATAAAATTAGTAATATAGAGAAGTAGGCAGCCTTTCCTATTGAAGCTAAGTCCACTGAGGTAGCATGCATATTAACAGATATGGTAAATTAAGTGGATGATGACAGTAAGAGATAAATGAGAAGTAAAAAGTGAACATATATGAGCTAATGAAACAAGTGAGGAATTCATTGTTGGATCCGTTCAACTAGCCTGGTAGAAGTCATCCCCGTGGATATATCGAACAAGAATAGATAATACTGGTGTAAGCTCCAGAAAGAATTTAAGGAGAAAATATAATAAGTTGACAGAATATAAGTTGAAATAAAGAGGATTATGCAAAGCAAAAAGATGCAGTGAACAAGACTAAACCTTAGGAAATATTAGCAATTAATCTATGATATTAGAGAATAGCTGTTCTTTTTGCTAATGTCCCCAATGAACAGTCAACATTTATCAATCTGTTTCTACTGCTCATTTTATAACATGAGCAGGTTATATGGGGGAAAATATCAATAATAAAAGAAATACATTTTTAAAAATTATATAACAGATTTGGGATGAATTGTTATTTAACTCAAGCCACTATCACAAATGTAACTTATAAGAGAAAAGAGTAGCATTTCTTATCAATTGGATCCTCTTTGTTAAGAATCAGATCAAGCACACTGAAGTTGTGATCTGCAACTGGTTGGGGAGCAACCACGGAATGAAGAGAAGTGTGTTCTCAGGACTCAGCACACTCATGCATTCCTTGCATAAAATATTTTATTGAAGTGCAAAGTATCTTAGAGAAAATTGTTCATGAAAGTCACATTTTTAACCACAAAGTAACATAAATTCAAATCTTTTCTAATTTATTTTATTAACTTTATAAAAATAGACAAAGTTGTAAAAGTTAGCATGAATATGAAGTTAGAAATGTACCTTGAAACTTAACTTCATTATACTTCAAGCTATGAGTTAAACCTTTTCTCTACTGTAACTCTTCACTTCATCTACACATTGCCATTTGTACTTTTGAGTGTGCCTAAGTGTGAGGAAAGGCCATGAAAGTGTACCACACTAATCAGATATGTCACTCTTCTGACTACATAGCCTTCTAGATGTAGCCAACAATATGGAGTGGGGACACACACATAATATGGCCAACAATATGGAGTGGGGACTTCCACAAAGCGGAATTATCTTTTGGAGGCAGGTTCCTTACAGTGCATCCAAAATTTGTTCTCCCAGATCAAACTGTCAACCAAAGTTTTTATCTGGAAGTTTTGAGAAGGTTGCATCACGATTAGCAAAAAAGAGATCTCAAGTTATGACAAACAGGTGACTGATTCTTTCACCATGACAATGCACCTGCCCTCACTGCACTTAGTGTTCAGCAGTTTTTGACCAAAAACACATGACACCTGTGCCCCACCTTTTTACCCAATCTTATCCTGAGTGACTTTTTGTTGTTGTTGTTTATCTGGATGAAAGAAGTCCTCAAAGGGAACATTTTGTGGATGCAGAAGAGGTGAAACAAAAAATGGGAGAAGCACTAAAAGGCATCAAAATTGAATAATTTAAAGACTGTTTTGTGCAGTGAAAAAGTGTCTTGATAAGTATATCACATAAAACAAAGAGTACTTTGAAGTTTACTGAAGTTTAGACATGTAAGAATAAATACACAATTTTTATAAACAAATTCTGTTATTTTTTAGGTCTCCACTCATAGTTTTATGTTTTTGAACAAGTGACCATTCCATTTCCTAAACTATAACACTCTCCATTCAATTCCAGTGCTTCAGTTTTTCTCTGCAGTGTGTGCTTCCTACACTGAAACGTGCTGGAGTATACATTCATGGAAAGCCATGTCTGCTATTAATTGGGCAAAAATAACACACTCTTTTTTTCTTCATAGTTCCAGGAATACCTTTGCCCTCTCCTCCTTATCAGTTTAGCTCCTTTTTGATTATTGAATGCTAAAGAATCCTTTCATAAATGTAGCTTGGTATCCAAGCTTTAATGTTGCATTTTAAAACAACATTCCTGTCTTTAATGTTGCATTTTAGAACAACATTCCTGTCTTTTTCTTCTATATTGTGAATTTGAAACATCTGGTTTGCATTTTTCCATCTTGTCAACCATTCTGTTACTACCTGCAGTGTCTCTTTAAGGAATACTATGTTTTATTCACTTTTGAAGTTTTTTTTTTTCCAACTGGGAGAAGCAAAGATCAATTCAGTGAACTTTACTAAATAGCAATTATGGTGAGAAAATAATATTCCAAAGTATGGTTGCATTAACATCAGTAATTCTTTGAGCAGCTGTGTCAAAAAGGTTAGTGTTGGAATGTGTGAATCTAAGCTCACACTGTGAATGAGAATATGATGTCTTCTTAGGTAGTGTTTGAGATAACCGCTAGCTTATATAAACAAGGAAAAAATTCATGTTTGGGATAAAGACAAGGGGATAACTAACATATCAATAGTATAAGATTAATCTACTCCATTTCATGTAACATATTAACAATTAGTACTTGGGTAAGAAAAGTAAAAGTAGCTAGATATCAAAAAGTACATTATTAATTGGAGAATTTTTTTTAGTGACTATATTTTCTTAAACAATACTTCCAGAGTGGGAAATATTAGAAGAATTAGAGTACTTTACATAAAAATGCAATATTAATAGAAGATATGATTAGCGGCTTGTGATTACTAAATCTCTTTGGTCTGTAAGTAATCCCTTTTACAGGAAATTGGACATTGGCGGGTATATCATCTTTTTTCAGTTTGAAGGAAATCAAAGAGAAGATATCAGATAATACAGGTTAATCATTGTTCTGCTTTAAAATCAGATAATTTGGTAGTGAGTTGGCAAATTATCTTGTTCAACTATGTAAGTATATAAGTGAAATAATCCAGGCCTGGAGAAATAAATGGATAGGTCAAAGCTGGGTGACAATGGCTGTTTTACAACTCTAGGTTCAGGGAAGTTAGTATGCCATGCTACTACCTGTTTGTTTTTCTGATACCCTGATCCTATATAACACAACAAATATGTTTTTAAAGCAAACTGGAGAAAAGACTCTACTAGATTGGGGGAATTCATCATTCTATGAACAGGATAGGAAAGAAAGATTTATCTTTCCCCAGCAAGTGGGAGATAAGACAGAGAGGATTGTGAGAGAAGGAGGGAATGTTTTAGCAGCAGATTGAATTCATTCTCCATGAAGGCTTAAAACACTGCAGATTTGCTGCAGTGGCTTCTGAACAAAATTTGGTCAGAGCAGAACTCTGTTGGACCCCAATTTTTTTTAAAACCTTACAGAAATCAGCACGACTTTTGCTTCATAGACTCTGTAGGTATTGAACGACTTTCTGAAAGGTTAAAAAAAAACCCAAAAAAACAAAAGGTGTTAGAAGCCTGTGTAGGGCTATGGTTCAGAAAAGGTGGGTCTCCTACTGTGCATGGAGAGATCTTGCTGCATAAGCTCCATATAGCAGCATTTCAATTTTAAAGCAATCTGTGAGCTATGTTATTGTAAGATTTCCTTATTCCTCACACATTACCTAATCTAAACCAGTTGCTAACACAGAATAATTCACTCGACATACAGGAATGAATAAAATATAAATGCAAATATGTAGATAGCTATATATACATTTTATGCAGGGCAGAAAGTATTCGTGTTTATTTTTCAATGAAATTACAGATAATATATTGTGTGAAAGATTGCTAGAGCCTAAGAAACATACAATGACAGATCTTTACTTATTTTTGAAATAAAACTTGTCAGACTTTAACAGTATTCTATGAACTGAATTAATTTTTTATGCTCTAGTGCCATTTTCTTTTTTTGCCAAAGCAAATGCTTGTCATTACAAAAGATTTATTTATTTAAAGAAATATTTCTTATATGGGAAAAAGTGAATTACTCCTTCTTTTCTGACAATATGTGAGTTTTCTGCATTAAAAAAAACCCCACCATAATTTAGTATGATTATGCCCATAACTCTTTAACAACCCAAAAAGTATTCCTTAGCAATACAAGTAGATACCAATTTATTGCACGGGTATGAAAAAGCATAATCTGCAACTTGAGATTTGACGATAAAAGTAGTAGTACATGCTTAAGAAATAAAAAATAAAAATATGAACAAGCTATCAAATAGTAATAGCATTATATGTATAATTTGACTAATAATGGAAAAATAAAAATGAATGCTGATTTGTCATAACAAATTAGATTTAGATAAAACAAACAAATCTCATAACTTTTCTTCTTTTTAATAGTACAACTATCATTATCTATAATTAATCATCACCTTTGTAATATCAGCTAAAAATAAGTTTAGTACTAGCAACCATATTGTAACAAACTGAAAACTTAGTATCAAAATAAAAATTTAAATAAATTAAAAAGTGTAATTTTAAATTATACTTTATTTATAATATTTTATGTATTTGAACTTCAAGTACAAATAGATATCGAAAAAATGATAGCTGACAGGAAGATTTTTCATTTCTTATTTTTGCATTTCTTCTGCACCCAACACCAATTCTTAATAAGTCAAACTAAAGGATTTTTTTAAAAAAGAATGTTGTATTTTTATAAAAATTACAATACTGTTAACATGCTGATAAAAGAGGAAGAATAAAGATTTTATAATGTGGTCACAGAATAAAGTAATAGTGAATAAAACTGATCAATTCAAATAATCTCATAAATGTGTTATAATTTTTTATAGATTCTCAGCTTTTTACAACATGTAACATAATTTTCAGTATTATTTTTAAAGTTTTGACTATATTGTGAACATCTTCAGGGTTTCTTCTCTGTTGTTTATCTAGAGTTACTCATATTATTTCTTTCATAACATTTATATTTCCTAGAATGGTTGCAAGTATATTTAAATTTTGCAAGCACCCAAACCCTTACTTGTACCAGAATATTATATTTGATTCTGCTTATGTAATATGTAATTGTACTCAAAATAGTTATTTCTGTATACTACCTGACACAATCACTACATTATATTCATAGACGTCTATTTCTCTGTCTCAAAACATTGTGACATCTATCACATCACTGGCTAGCTTAAATTATTACAACAAAAATATGTTTAAATAATTATCAAATGCAAAACAACTCTAAATAATTGCATTTAATTTAGAGGGTGTGATTTGTTATACATCTTTCAAAAGGGCCATCTATATTAAATTTTATGGTTGGCAAAAGTTTAAATTCAAAGTTTCTTTTCTGTGCAGGAATATTGCTTAGATAATTCAAAAATCATTTTTAGCTCATTTATTTTGCCCAGCAGCCTGTTTCTCTTCCAGCTTCACACTCAAAATCCTCACAGATGCCTGGAGTCTCTGGCTAATAGGTAGGAAATAGGTGAGTGCATGTTCCAGAAGACTTATTCACTGGATGATTGTCAACTATAGCTAAGCCTATCCACAAAGAAGAAGATTCTTTGTATGTCTGTATGCTGGGCTATGCTCTAAAAGCATTAAAATGTGGACTCAACAGTATAACTGACCTGGATCTTCTGTTTGGGGTATGGAGAAAATATCCACTCAGGGAGCTCCACTCACCGTTACAAAAGATGATGGGTGTCCACAGAATGGTTCTGCTATTCTCTGGGCTCAGTTCATCTATGAACGGAGAAAAGAAAAGGGATAAAGCTCACTATGACTTGGAGAACTCCACGTTGTGTGGCACTGGTTCTATAAGTATGACACATCAGCTTTTTTCTTTATTTAAAAAAAGTAAACTTAAAAATTATACAGGTGAAACAAAAAGTGAACAACCCCTTCACCACAGAAACAGTTCTGCTCGTGGCAAATATTAAGACCTGAATAAAAATGCATAGGGCATAAGAATGTACAAAGAACACTGATATTTATGGAAAGAAATTTAGGCTAATTAACTGTGCTCCCACTTTACTAGCTTTTAGCAAATTTTTTTTGTTCTACTTGAATAGGTTCTAATTTTGTACAAACTTTATTTGCTTAGTTAATTACTTTTGCTTCTGAAGTTATTTCTCTAAAGAAATCACTAGCAGTTTGGAAAGCATGCTGTTCAGAATTGTTTTGACATA
The DNA here is from genome assembly GCF_000164805.1 of Carlito syrichta. Classification (NCBI taxonomy): domain Eukaryota; kingdom Metazoa; phylum Chordata; class Mammalia; order Primates; family Tarsiidae; genus Carlito; species Carlito syrichta. The sequence continues at coordinate 87,377 of NW_007259538.1, read as the reverse complement.
TGTGGGTAGAAAAAAATGATGCTGAAAATATCAAACAAATGCCTTTAGTTCGGAACATTCATCCTTAAACATCTGTTATTACAATTGGTATTGCAACAGAATGCAAACAAATTTCTCACTTTTGAACCTCACTAGGTTTGAAATGTATAAAATTTATAACAAATCAAATGTGCCTCTGTCTCAGTTCCTAAAAATGCTTTGTCCAGGCTCACCAATAGCCCACTTAGAATACATAAGCCTCTATTCAAAACTTCTATTAAATTCTGGGTTTATGATTTGAAAAGCTTGCTACTTGTTATACTCTTTAATTCAGCATTCTAGTCTTGCTTTTTGACCATCTTAAATGACAGCTTTTAGACATCACAAATACTATTATTCCTTATACATTACTAGAGGACCATTATCTCAGTTAAGTGCTTGGAAAACAACTACACTATATTTACTGACTTTTGACTCAGGACTGTGAGTTGTGTTTTGCCCTACTTTAGCAGCAGACTTTACAGTCTTTTTTTTCCTCCCACGGTATCGTAGAAGATTCACTTTTCTTTGTTGATAAAACATACAGAGCAAATTTCCATCCAAGTTATTTTATCTCCTCTAAATCTACCCCAAAACCAGAAGCATGACCTTTGGCTTGGTCTATGACCCCAGCACTTGCAATAAGTAAGTTCAGAGCTGGTGGTGGGGAAGCAAACAGGCAGGACTGGAATGACAATGTCTCCCCTGCTGTCCTTACAAAGTCACTGCCTGAACACACAATTTAAATGTGTTTTGTAGGTCTGTGACAAGCCATAAAGTGTTATCACTTCTTATTGCTTTTCAAGGCATGTAGAGCAGTGTCCAATAAGGGTAGTAGTCAAATCCTCAATTAATAAACTCAGCTAGGTAAGTTAAAGAGGTTTTGCTGATTAGTGATATCACAATAACCACAATAGTTAAATAAGATGTTCAATAATTTACTATAATGTCTGTGATCTCAGCATCAATCTATCTTTCTGAGTGTTTTCAATCTTCAATTGTGAATTTGACAAATTTGTTAAAAGTAACCTAATAAACACTAAGTCACTCAAATCACTCAAAATTAAATATCACATAGAACATTCAATAGTATATAGTTGTAATCTCTGAAGCATTCTAGATTGTTTTATTTTTAACTTACTATTAATACGGAAACTCGTTATTGTTTCACAGTGACTTGCATACTAACAATTTACAATGCATATTTCAAATTTCACAGTGCTTTCACCTGTCTGATATTATTTGTCTGCTTGTTTATATATTTGAATTGTTCTTTTGAAAGTAAAGTTCATGCAAGCAGGTATTTAGTCACCTATTGATGCATTCAGTTTCCTTTCTAATACCCGGATATAACATGTGAGCCATAAATACTTTTTTCAACAAAAAAATTAATAAATTATAATATTTATTGTGATAAAAATATTAGATAATTTGTAAATAGTAATTTGGTTGTTTATAAGTTATTATTTTGACAAATATCTTTCCATAAAATATACTAAATTATGCAGAGTGAAAAAATATATAATACTATATTTAATAACTTTTCACATATCTGCCGTTTTAGTAAAGTAAAACGTATTTTCATCATTCCTAACAAAGTGTACCTTTATGCCCAGAAATCTCTAAACCATTTCTTAACCACGTCAATTTAATTTTTCTTTTATTTTTATTTTTTGGAGTTGATGTCTCACTGTCACCTAGACTGAAGTGCAGTGGCATGCTCACAGTCACCACAGTCTCAAACTGCTGAGCTCAGGTAATCCTTATGCCTCAGGCTTTCAAGTAGCTAGAACTACAGGCATGTACAACCAAGCCCGGCTAATTTTTTTATTTATTGTAGAAATGAGGTCTCATCAAGTTGCCCAGGCAGGTCTTGAACCCGTGGGCTTAGGCAATCCCCCCACATCAGCCTCCCAAAGTGCTGGGATTATGGGCGTGAACCACCATACCTGGCCCTAATTTTTCTAGTATCATTAAGTTTTTCAGTATGTTCTTACTTTGTTCTAAATAGAGTTTCTCTAAATTCCTGAATACACACATATATCTTGCTTAATTTTATATAATTAATGTGTAAAGTATGCATGTGTGTGTATAGATGCTTGGACAATTTGCTTCTCATGTTTTTTAAAAACTGTATTAAATATATGTTTCAACTAGTTTATAATTGTACAATCATCATAATTACTACTGCAATTTATGACTTTTTCATTGAATTTACTAAGTCTCTTGTAGATGTATAGATCTTTAAAACATAGCAATGTGCATGATATCTACAGTAATAAAGGTATAATCAAAATAAATTATTAATCAACTTTGCCCACAGAAGCAAGTATAACTTGAATTGAAATATTAACATTTGCAGTAAATGTTCTAAAGTAAATATTCAAAGTGATTGCTCTTTTCTAAGACAGTTAAAAAAATCCATGCTGTTCTAATCCTCTGTTTATACAAATGCCTCTGACATATTTGTTATATCATTTTCTATTTGTCTTGAAATCATTAGACTGGAGATAGTTTCTTGTCTTTTTAGAAGAATGTATTCACAAACACAGATAGCAAGAGCAGCATATGTAGAAGACATATGATCTTCTAAAAGTTAATTATAAGAAATTAAATGTACATTGGGATTTTTATTTTTTCTTATTGAGAATAAATATTTTTAAATTAAAATTTAGTTTTGTTTTTTAAAGTATCACTGTGATGGGTTTATAAATAATTATTGAAGCAAAGATAAAATGTAATCAATCTTTTAATTCAAATATAAAAATAGTTACCATTTGAAAGAAGAGTAAGCATAAAGGTGAGCATATGTATTTGTTAACTGAGTTACTCATCAAAATGCACATCCCTGTTTTAGGTTTTTGCAGAAGCATATATTTTTTTTTATTTTGAAGAAAATTGGTTTCAATATTAATGCACTACAGAGGTGTAAAAACTTTATCATTTTTAAGATCCAATAACTAACTTGTCTACATAATACACCCTTGTTTATGCATTGAAAGTTCTATATACATTTTTAAGTTGGTTATTTATAGTATGATTTTCCAACACTCATTTAAGTGCCCAAAAATCTGAATTTTTTATTGCCCAATGTTTGTTGCCCCAGTGTGGTGACCCATTGGAAAAGGTGAGATAACAACATCAGGTCAAGTTCATTCATTCATTAAAAAATGTTTGAAGCACTTATTTCACATATTCCAAATGAGTGTGTTAACTGTTATATATTAGAGCAAAGAAAATAATATTTTAAATGCCTGACATTTATACAGGTCATCAAATTTGACCCATTTTTTGGTTAGAACACATGCCAAAGAGTTTTTATCCAAGGTGGCTACAGAACATATTATGAATTCCATGATGTCATCAGCAAACAATTTTACCTGTCACTTAAGTTTTAGGGTTACCAAATGCTTCATTTTATTCAAATTTATTTTTAAAAAGAGAAGTATAAGCTTGACCAAACTTCCTTATTGTTAAATCACTTGTATTTGTATTTCCTGTGATGCGTGATATACAATAAAAATTGTCTAATGGATAAAATATAAAATGTGACTTCATTCTGAAATGAAATGTACTTGATCATATATTTTAAGTTTTTTAAGTGTGAAAAAATTTAAATATTAATGAATGAATTTAAAGATACCTGTGTTATTCTCATTTTATGGATCTTAAGTCCCACATTTGTTATACAGAAGTAATTTATCTATATCCAAAGAAATCTAAGTTAATTTTTTTTCAAAAGAGCCAAAACAATCAATTTTAAGAAATTAAGGTCTGCCTTCATAAAGTAACAGGCACTTCTGGGAAAACACACCAAAGTGATTCAATTTCTTAAATATATTATATTCCTGCTTAATTATTTTACCATTTATATTTTTAATACCCTGTATTTTTTGTCACTTACTATAATTGTTCTTTAAATATTTTTTCTTTATCTTTTCACTTTATTTTATTATAAAGTTGTAAGGCACAATTTAGGATTAGGTACATAAGTAATGTACATGCAGATGAAGTTTGGGCTTCCCCTTTGTCTTCACTTCCCCTGATTTAGGATTAGGTACCCTTTGTGTTGTTACATGTCCATCCCTCGCCTCCCTTAGCTGGTAGTGTCCTGTGACTTCTAATCCCTCCCATGTGCTTTTGTGATTAATGTTCAGGTCCTACTTATAATGAAGAACATGTGGTATTTGGTTCTTTGTCTCTGTGATAGATTGTTAAGAATGATTGTCTCCAATCCCATCTAATAAATATTTTTGATAATTCTTTATATAATGTCTATCCATCTTGTAAAGTATTGAAATGCCTAAATTTAAGAATTGTGCATATTTTGTATTTCTAGTATCAGAAAGGGTGCACAGCACTGAATAAGCCATCAATGTACAACTATCAAATGATGGATTGCTAATGTAATTTGCACGAATTGTATTTTTGGAAGAGTTTTGTTAGGCTTAAAATAGATGAGCTAGATTGGATGTCTACCCTTCTGTGTTGTTACCATCAGAGAAAGAGTACATAAAGGCTGGGAATGGGGATCGATATTATCTTTAAAGAAGATTTTAGAATTTAAAAGGTTTTGGTGTGAGGGGAAAATGTAGACCCACCTTGAGAAAAGGGCAAATTATGAAACATTTTGGTCAAAATAGGTACAGAAATAGCAGCCAGGCTATAACTTAATGACCACAAATTATATTCTAATGCAAGCTTAAAGAATTCACTACATCCCAAGGTAATCATCTACATGAAGAGTCAGATCCTGAGGATTCTTCTAGAGAGGATGGGACTAGACAATTCTTACTGCAAATAAGATGGGAAGGGAGAAACAAGACCTGTGTAACTAGCAGGGTGATTCCAAGGACTAAACCAAAGGAGGCAGAATGGGGATATAAATGTATCTAAACTCTTAGGCAGTAGAGTCGCCTGGCACTGCTTATAGTTTTGTTGTTGTTTTGGTTTGTTTTGTTTTCTCACAATGCATGTTTGCCTTTTTGTTTTGTTTTGTTTTCTCTCTCTCCATTCTTAAGGTTGTGTTTTGAAAAATTCTTGTCACTGTTCTCTGTTTGCTCTTGTTTTATTATATGCAGCTATTTCTGACTGTGGCTGTTTTTACTGAAACGTGACACCCCCACTCCGGTTTATCCCCTTCTGAAACTAAACAACTTTTTTCTCCAGTGATTACCTGGAGATGGTTGGATCACACCAAACTTTCACCATATTGACCAGACTTTTTAAGATTACTTTTTAATTAGTTGCATCCCATAGACGTGGTGACTGAGGTTTACAACTTATTCCATAATGAGGATTATGAAAACTCTTAAAATTCTCTGTCAAATTTATTATCCCCTCATATTCTATTTTTTCCTTTATTAAAAATATGATTGATACTTAAAAATTGTGCAATTATTGGGGACAATATGATATTTCAATACATGTATAAGTTGTGTAATAAAATCAGCTTAATTAGTACATTCATCACCTTAAATATTTATCATCCTTGGTGATGACAACATTCAAATACCAATTTTCTTGCAATTTTGTATTACCAATACATTATTGTTCACACTTGCCATCCTACTATGCAAAAGAACACCAGAACCTATTTCTCATATCTAACTGGGGCTTACCCACCAATATTTTTGGATAGTACCTCTATTTAGATTAAGTTCATTTTATACATTAAGAAAGAACCATTTTTTAGCCGGGCTCAGTGGCTCAGCCTGTAATCCCGCGCCTTTGGGAGGCTGAGATGAGTGGATTGCCTGAGCCCACGGGTTCGAGACCCGCCTGGGCAGCGAGACCTCATCTCTACAATAAATCAAAAAATCAGCCAGGCATGGTAAGCACATGCCTGTAATTCTGGCTACTTGGAAGGCTGAGGCGGAAGGATCGCCGGAGCCCAGCAGGTGGAGGCTGCGGTGGCCGGGAGCGGCCACTGCACTCCAGTCTGGGTGACAGAGTGAGACTCCAACTCAAAAAAAAAAAAAAAAAGAAAGAAAGAACCATTTTTAAGTCTTCTTAAAATATTCTTGCACAGACACCACATGATACAGCCACTTGCCTCCACAGTTTCATGATAGTAATTAATTGAGTTATTTCTTATTTTCTCTGACAATTTGAAACATATTTACTGTCTTTGTAAAATATCATCGAATTATGTCTCCCCAGGTGCTTAGGTTCAGAGAGCTATAGAGAGTAATGGGTTAATACTGTAAAGTAAACAAATAAGGTTAAGTCTAGTTGTAACAACAGTCACTGACGTCTGCATAATGCTTGGCTCAGTGTTATTAAGAATTCTTAAGCCAGGCTCGGTGGCTCAGCCTGTAATCCCTTGCCTTTGGGAGGCTGAGGTGAGTGGATTGCCTGAACCCGCGGGTTCGAGACCCGC
>NW_007259538.1:80134-80957 GCF_000164805.1 Carlito syrichta | reverse complement strand
CAAAAAAAAAAAAAAAAAAGAATTCTTTATAATGTTATATATTTGTTTGTTATTTATTCTTCAATCTTCCATTATCTGGAAGAAATCTACCATCTGTGTAGTTCTGAGTTTCCAGTAATTAGCCCAGTCAGTTTACTAAACTTAAAGACTCAGAAACTGTAGTCTTAAATATGCTGCCGTATTTATATTTAGTATCATTTATAATTGTCTAAATTAACTTCAACTCACATTAATAAAAAATCTCTGAGAATGATTGCTATTTGTATAATAAAATTAATTATACATAAGAGAGCTTTTCATGATATAGCTTTTCTGTCATAAGTATATTTTCAATAATCTGTTGACAATTATATTCCATAAATAATTTACTACAAAATCTCTATTAAAATTCGAATGAATTATTTTGTTAAAAGTCAGCAGAGCCAGCAGTTAGTTTCTTTTTAGCCAAGGTTTCTTACAAATCACTGTGCTCTAATATGGGCATACAATGTGTAATGATCACATTGGAATAATTGGGGTATCTATCACCCCAATAAAATAATTTCTTTGTGCTAGGAACATTCTGATTCCACTCTTTTAATTTTTTTAAAATATAAAGTAAGGAATTGCTTTGCTATCCAATACTGGATCTTATGAATTTTATTTAACTGTATTTTTTTACTCATGAAATATCTCCCCTTTTATTTCACCCCCACTACCCTTTTCAACCCATGAATATAAACACCTATTATGTACCCGAGTACATAAAAATAAAAATTAAGATTTTATATATATGTGTGTGTGTGTGTGTGTGTGTGTGTATATATATATATATATATATATA
>NW_007259538.1:76911-80114 GCF_000164805.1 Carlito syrichta | reverse complement strand
CTCAGCCTGTAATCCCCGTGCCTTTGGGAGGCTGAGTGAGTGGATTGCCTGAGCCCGCGGGTTCGAGACCCGCCTGGGCAGCGAGACCTCATCTCTACAATAAATCAAAAAATCAGCCGGGCATGGTAGCGCGTGCCTGTAGCTTCAGCTACTTGGAAGGCTGAGTTGAAAGCATCGCTAGAGCCCAGCAGGTCGAGGCTGCGGTGGCCGGGAGTGGCCACTGCATTCCAGTCTGGGCGACAGAGTGAGACACCAACTCAAAAAAAAAAAAAAAAGACTTAAGGGGAGTGACAGAAATTGAGCATGTTTTGGTTTGGCCCCTCCATACAAACAATTTTAGTGAAGTTCTTGAAATATATTAGGAGAAAATTTAGGAAACAGCTGGAAATTTAAGTAGCTCTCCTCAAAATGAGGCAGAAACTATCTTTCTCTGGGAATCATATCGTTTACAACAGACAAGTGTGTGCATTATGGAAATTTAAAACACAGTGAGATGCCATTTTACACAAAAAAGAGTTACTGAAGTCAGAAAGACAAAAACAAATGTTGGTGAGGAAGTAGAGAAACCCAAATCTTCATCAACTGTTGGAGAAATAAAATGGTGCAGTCATTTTGAAACACAATTTATCCAATATTGTATTAATCATGATACCTTGTTTTTCAAAGAGTGGTTGGGAGGAGGGAGCCTAGGAAGGGCAAGCATCCTTGTTAGTTTTGGTGTGAGATTACAGTAATGCTTTGATACAAGTAGAAAATAAGACACGAGACAGAGAAATGCAAACATAATTCCAACCAATTATAGTGACTAAAAAATAGCCAAGCAGACAGATATGTCTCTATGTGCCTATGGTTTATCCAAACTCAGCAACAACTTAACATGTAACTGTAAGACAAATCACTCATGCAATGATCTTGTAGATTGAATATGTCTATATTGCTTGCTTTACTTTTTAATGAGGTGAATACCAGGAAAAGTCAAGTATGCTTCTTAGTGGTATTGAGAGAACCGTAATAGAGTATACCATAAACTTAGCTTAAGAGCATGCTATAACCCAATAAATATGTAATTGGCTTGTGGACAATAGCACAGCCATTTTAGTTTTCTGCTTTAAAACATAACCTGCAGCTGTTTAAAGTTTCAGTTATGGGAAAAACTGCAAAGCTCCAGTTCAAGCTTCAACCCCTTCCCTTGACCCACTTTCCCCTTAACAACAACCAATCAGGTGCCAGGGGAAAATCACCTAAAGCTTCCAAATGTCTCTGCAGCTTCCCCACCTAGTGGGCCAAGGTCAGCCCGAGTCAAGCTAGCCAATCCTCCACGACTGAGCTGACCACCAGAGGTTACTGCCCAATTAAATGGTAACAAGACTGGAAAGTCCCCCCAAACTCCTCCTCCCTTTGTGTGAAAACATAAAAGGTGTCTGCTTAAGGAAGTCAGGACCTCTGGGTGTACTCTGCTGCGTCGGTTGTCAACAGAGGTCCAGGCTTGAGCTTGCAAATAAAGACCCTCCTGAACTTTCATCAGGACTGGCTCTTGGTGGTCTCTCGGATTGAACATTCAGCCACTACAGTATGATGACTAAAGATGAGAAGCACTGATGCTTGTTCTAAGAAATAGAATTTAAAATAACTAACATTTTTGTGATCACCATGTCCATGGTGGTGCAAATAGGCTGCTCTGTGCTGATCTATATCTGTAAAATAAATGAAATTTTGATATTTTATATCTGGATAGATGTGGTACCTACACATGATACATCAAATCATGGAAGCCCTGAAAACTTTAAGCTAATCGCATACAGGTGTAGCATATTCTTCAATTTTTCAATTGGCATGTTCTTTCAATTTGAGGACATTTCTTAATTCTTTTTATTGATACTAACTAAAACAACTTTGAGTCAATCTTTCTCTATAATTACCATTGATCAATTTAAAGCCTCTCATTATTTTAAATATTATTTTATATTAATTTATAATTCCCTATTTATAATATTAATTTATAATTCCCTATTTTTCTCCTGTCAATGCTGAGTCACTGCTTCCCTTTGTTTTTATATGTTCCTTTGTAAAGGTGAAACAGTTATATAAATGGGACAAAACATGATGTCAACAACCTAAGAGAAACCTACCTACTGTCAAGGAGACATGACCGTTTTGAACTGTGTATTGTGTAAGACCCCCCCCAAAAAAACTTAAAAGATTCCTGTAACCATAAGAGTATTAAAATTTATTAATAAGCTATATGAAAGTTCATCAAAAACTTCAGAGTCGATTCACACACACACACAAATCAGACAATTGGAAGGAAAATTTGTGAATTGCAAGATAGTTCTGTCAAACACACACATACACACACATACACACACACAACTCAAAGGGTGGGAAAAGGAAGAAAGAAGAGAAAAAAGAATGTATACAAGAGTAATAGATACAGGAATAAAATATATAATGTGTATCGAATTGAAGTTCCAGAGTGAGTTGTTAGAGAAAAACAAGATAAGCAACATGTAAAGAGATAATGAATAAGTATTATCCAAAATTAATGAATTATGTGATTCTGGGTTGTATGTTTCAATGTTAATGAACTATACTTAATAAATAATAAATGAATCTATTTTAAGGGTACTGGTGATGGGTTTATGTATTGAACACACACACATACACTTCAATGTAATCATATAGATCATTTCCATTAGCCCCAAAGATTGTCTTATATATCACCCGATTCTTCCCATTCTGAACTTAAGAACACATCCGTTTTCTCTTACTGCAAATTCTGTTTACATTTTCTAACATTGTATACAAATTTAAACAGTGCATACCTTTGGTGTCTGAATATTTTACTCAGTGTTTTATTTTTGAGATTCATCCATGCTGTGTAGATAAGTAATTTGTTCTCTTTAATTATTGAGTGGCACTACACTGTGAATATATACACACACTAGCACACACAGACACAAAAACACATATATGTTTGTTAAATAGTCACCTGTAGCTGAACATTTGGTTTGTTTTTAGTTTCTGGCTATTGGGAATAAAGAATATTCGGTTTTCTTTTTAACTGAGTACCATTGTTGGGTTTTGCATAATTTAACTTTCCAAAGGGCTGTACATTCCCAACAAAAGTTTATGAAAGTTCCAGTTACTTCCCATCTTGCCAGCATTTGATGTGGTCAAAAGTTGTTTTGTTTTTTTTTTTTTTT
>NW_007259538.1:0-76891 GCF_000164805.1 Carlito syrichta | reverse complement strand
CGCTCCCAGCCACCGCAGCCTCGACCTGATGGACTCCGGCGATCCTTCCGCCTCAGCCTTCCAAGTAGCCGGAATTACAGGCATGCGCTACCAGGCCCGGCTGATTTTTTGATTTATTGTAGAGATGAGATCTCGCTGCCCAGGCGGGTCTCGAACCCGCGGGCTCAGGCAATCCACTCACCTCAGCCTTCCAAAGGCGCGGGATTATAGGCTGAGCCACCGAGCCTGGCTGGTCAAAAGTTTTAATGTTTTTATTACAGTGTGTTCACAGTATTATCTTGCTATAGTTTAATGTGCATTTTCTTGATGATTAATGATGGTGATCGTCTTCTTACGTGCTTGATAACTTCTGTTGTATTGTCTTCTGTAAATTTATTTGCTTAATTTTAATTCAAATTGGTTATTTTTAATTTATTTCTTTTACAATGTAATGCTTTAAGGGTTCTATGTATATTGTGGAAAGCAGTGTTTTGTCATATCTGTGGAAACTGATGTTATTTTCTTCCAGTCTGTGGAATGCCTTTTCTTACCACTGTCTGTCAGAGGTTTGTAATGTAGAAAATGTCCAATTTTCATTTTTTTTCTTTTTATAGTTTGTAGTTTTTTTGTCCTACCCAATAAATCTTTGCTTAGTTCAAAGGCAAAAAATTTTTCTTATGGAAGACTTTTATTTTCTTGTAGAAGTTTCTTAGTTTTACATTTTAATTTTAGGTTTGTAATTAATTTAAATATAATTTTTGTGCATAATGTAAGATAAAACTCAAATTTAATTTCTGTTACATGTATACCCAATTGTTTCTGCTCCTTTGCATTACTGTTAATCATAAATTGGCCATAAATGTGTAATTTATCCCTAGCTTCTCTATTCCAGGCTATTATTCTTATATCAATTTTTAGCATTCATATGTCTTTCTGGTAAGTCTTGAAATCAGGTAATGTAAGTCCTCTAACCTTGTTTGTCACCTTGTATATCTAAGTTCTTCACACAGTGATATGAAATGTAAAATCAAGTTTTTAATTTTTCAAAATTTCTTTTTGGATTTTGTTTGGGGATTACCTGAAACCTATAAATCAGTTTGGGGAGAATTTCCATCTCAATATTATATATATTCCAAACACATGGTAGATCTTGCCAGTTATATAAATTTTCTTTGATTTATCTCAGCAATTTTTGTAGTAGTAAGTGTAAAATCTTTCGTGTATTTGGCAAAATTATTGCTGATTATATCATGTTTTGATGCTATTGTAGACAGTATTATTTTAAATTTTTAAATTTATGTGAATTACATCACTAAACTCACTTTTGGGATCTAGATGTTGTTTTCAATTTTCCTCATGATTTTTATGTGCATAATTATGTCACTTGTGAAAAAGACACATTTTAAAAATGTATTTTCAGTGTGCATGAATTTTATTTAATTTTTTTTGCTTTATTGTACTTGTTAGAACCTCCAGAATAGTATTAAATAGAAATAATGTAAGGATTATCTTTGTATTTTTTCCCAATTTTAGAGAAAAAGCTTGTAGATTTTCACCATTAAGGATAATGTTAGCTGTAAGGTTTTTTGTACAATACTCTGTTGTATTGAATAAGTTTTTTTCTCTTTCTAGTTTTTTAAAAAATCATAATTATAAAATATTATTTAATACTTTTTCTGAATTAATTGAGGTGACATTATGAATCTTTTATTCTACAAATATTCAGATTTTGATGTCTCCTTTAATCCCAACATGGATAAATAAAATTACAATGTAGAGTTCCAAAAACCGATACCAAAAAAATTAGATTTTAATAGACAATCAGAGAAAAATAAAAGATTATATGTGAGAATAGGGAATTCACATACAGGACATATCTCGGCAATAAATATGTAAAGAGGTGAATGGAATAATAGCTTTAGGGTGTTCAGAAAAAACAACTGCTAATCTACCCTTTGTAAACAACAAGGTGTGATTTGTAGTTGAAACTAGAATAAAGAGGAAAAACTAACAAACACAAAATTCTAAAGTATGTCCTCAGAAAGGAGGAAAACGAAAGTGATAGCTAAAATAGTCCTCAGATGCAAGAGAAATGGTAGAAAAGAAGGATGGCAAACATGGACTAAAATTGAATAGGAGTAAAACAGCATCATAACTATGTCTGATTGTTAAAGTAAAAAGCAGACAAGATAAAGGATAGCATAGAAGACGAATAAGCATAGTTCACTGAAACATTTAAGAGTGTTGTATTTTTCAAGAGGGGGAAGTGACAATGATTATTCTTGGACCTGGTTGAATATGAATTTTAAAATTTTAACAACACAATTGATAGAAATAGGGAGAATGATTTTCAAGTAAGTAGAGGAAAAGTGAATAAGAAATCAATCAATTTTAATCATGAAAATGGGAAAGAAATAGAATCATATCAAAGGTTCAGAAAAAAAGGTAGAAAAGAAAGCAGATAAAATAGAAAGTACAAATTAAAATATAGTAAAAAATCTAAATTACGATGGTTAAATTTGTGTCATCTTGACAGGCTTATGGGATGCTCAGAGAACTAGTGAAACAATATTTTGGTCTCCCTGCACCTATGTGCCAGGTACTTTACATTTCATCAAGGATTGCATAAAACATAAAGGCAGAAGAAAGACAAATTAAGTCTCTCTCTCCTTGAGCTGGGACATTCACCTGCTCCCACCCTTGGACATTAGAACTCCTGATTTACAGATATTCACATTCTATAATGTGCATAATCAACTTCCCTTAGGTTTTTAAACTCGACTGAACCACACCACAGGCTTTCCTGTGTCTCCCTTTTGAAGATGGCCTATGTTGCTACTTCTCATCCTTTGTAACTGAGTGATCCAAGTCCCATAATAAATTTCATGTTCTATATTAATATGTACATTTTCTTGGTTCTGTTTGTGGAAAGTCCTGACAAATATTCACATGTAGTTATAATTAAATTAAATTAAATGAATTAAAATTAGCTACATTGTGCTTTGTTGTTGTTGTTGACTTTTTATTTTAAAGATGTGGGGCACAGTTAAGGATTAGGTATACAAGTGGTCGTCGTGCAAGTAATGTTTGGGCCTCCCTTTGGTCCCCACTTTGCCTGGTTTGAAATCAGGCACACTTACTGATGTTGCCCCCCCCCCCACCTCGATCCTGGCAGTATCCTACCACATTTTGTTTTAAAGAGACTATAAAAGTAAAGACACAAACATAAAGGCAGTTTTTTAAAAGTATGAAAAGATATGCCATTTAAATACTAACATTTAAGCAATTCAGTGTTTTATAGAGATTAACAAAACAAAAACAACAAAGAAAAATAAAACACAAATCAAAATACGGTTTCTACTATAACGGTAAAGAAAAGTTTCAACATCACATGTTTAAGATAAGAGTTGGTCTATGCTGTTTTCAACCCTTTCCATAGCACACACACATACAAAACAAATTTTTGTTTTCTCTGATGGTGAGTATTCTAGATTTCCCCAAATTTCTACCATCTTCATATTACCCTAGACACCAGGGAGGGAAATCCTCTGGGAGTAAATGTCCCCCTAGAATGAGTTTCTGGGACACTGACACATGCTACTTAATTTTACCTAGCTATTTGTCTTGTTATATATTCAATTTGCAATCTTGTCATGAACCAATGAAGTATCCCAGATCCCCCAAATTTGGTACTATCTTTTAATGTTGGTCAACCGAATTTTCTTGAAAGATCTTCTATCTCATTATTTTATTAACATGAATCTCTGCTATTGTGAATTTATTCTGTTTAAGTTAAGTAAATCAGAGATTTCTGGTTTAGCTTAACTTCTCATCATAAATAGTCATATTCTGTTTTATTTCCTTTTTTTTTTCTGTCTCGCTGATTGCAAACGTTCCTCCTAAGTTCCTGATGTTAGTCCCTGGTCAGTTATAAAGGTTGTAAATATTAGAGCCCAGGCTGTCACCCCATCTGTTAGCTTTGTTTATGTACTCTATTGAATGGAAATTTATGAATCTTAAGATTTATACTGTATATATCTTTGATTTGAGCAACTTAGACTTTTGATTCCAATTTCACAAAAAGAACTCCAGTCACTGAGGAAAGATGAATTGATTTGCCTTTATGTCATCCCTCATTCAGCACCAATAGCCTTTGTAAAGGGAGCATTTTCCTTTTAAATGTCCCAGGTATGATTTTTATAGAAACTACTCCCTAAATGCAATAATCAGGTGTCACCTCAAACCTAAAAGGCCCTACCTTATGCTATGATTTTAATGGTTAGTCCCAGGGAATATATAAACTTGGAAAAAACTGAACGGCTGCTAATGAGCTATTCTCCTGAAGTGCTATCTTTTGCCACTAAGTGGAGTTTATCTGCAAAGTTCCTGTATACAAATTAATACCACCTTCATTAAAAAAAAAAAAAAAGGAAATATAACCAAAACGAATTGCCTTCAGTTGTGACCTATGGGTAGGTGACAGAAAAGTTTATTTTTCTAGAATTGACCTGATTTCCATATTCTGTTCAATGTCATCAAATGAATATTTCTATTTTGATTTAGAGATTGGTTTGCTTAATGAAACATTGACATAGTTTTTTTTTTTTTTTTAAGTATTTAAATATTGACTCTGCACCATATTATGTTACATTGGGTACTTGGAAAAGTTATTTAACCTCTTTGATTCTTAGCATTCCCATATTCAGAGCAGAGAAAATAATATTGACAATTTTTTAATGAAAATATAAATAAATAGCATATGCAATGAATTTCATTAAGTCTTTAGCATGCAACAGTGTAATCAGTCATTAAATAATACATGGGGTATATTGTGAGTCTTTTTTACCCTATGTGATATGTTGAGAATGCCAAATATGGTATTTTTTAGCAATTAATTACATTTTGGTGTGCACATATTCATATACACAAAGTCTATGTGTTCCAATTGAAGATTTTCTACTTATTTAAGTAAAGCAAACATTCTAAATTTCTGAGCCTAATTTTTTTTTCACAGTAAAATCAGGATTAAAAATCTTGCTTCATTTGGTTTCTTTGTATATTACAGAAAATGTTTATGAATTATAAAAAATACCAAGCACATTTTTTTAGCAGTTATTTGGTGCATAACACACATCAAATCCTTTGTCCCACATTTTCTTCCCTAGAGAAAAGAGGGTTAAATACTTGCAGCAGATGAGTATTTTTGGCACGGGCTGTAATGGTCTTTTCCTCTCCTCTCACACTCAATGTGATTTCCAAATGACTGTTATGCTGGGCAATGCTGATGTTACAGGTTAAAAACTGATATGATCAGCTTCGGGGATAGAGTCCACATATTCACATACCTATTTCCCATCATCTACATGTCTTTGAACATAGTATATGCCCTGGATCAAAAGGTAGTTGTAGATGACAGCATTATAGATGTATAGCAAAAATGTCAAGAATATTCTCCTTCTGGTAAATTACAGAATAAGAAATGTAATAGTACCTGGCTTTTCAAAGAGAGAAAAGAGGAACCTTTGCACATAAACAAGCTTGGCAGTTTGGGAGCCTTTCTTCAAGTAAATGAAAAAATCTAGAAAAGAAGAGCAGAATTTCTTGAAATTTGCACTCTCAAAAGTCTCTAAATATTTAAATAATCATTGAGAATTTACCAACATAGTTCCTAGTACATGTGTATGAGTATGAGTGTGTGTGTGTGTGTGTGTGTGTGTGTGTGTGTGTGTGTGTGTGTGTGGTATAAATAAATGTTGTGCCACTTGAATTTACAAATTTGGAAAACAACCAACCTGCTATGCAAATCAAGAATTCCCATGACCCTCTCCCCACGTTTGATAAGTTGCTAGAATGGCTCACAGAATTCAGGGAAATATGTTTGCCAGATTATTATAAATACAGACGAGCAATATGATGTAAAGGTACAAAGGGCAAGGTAGGTGTGAAGGAGTAGGGAGCTTCCTTACCCTCTCTGGGTTCCAATCTCTTCCATTTCCATGTGGTCAGCAATGTGGAACCTGTTCAAATCTAATACTTCATGAATTTTTAGAGAGGTTTCATCATGTAAGTATGACTGATGATTAACTCAATCTCAAATTCATCTCCTTTTCCTGGAGAATGGGAGCACAGTTGAAGCTGAAAGTTCCCAGTTTCTATTCATGGCTTGGTTTTTCTGGTGATCAACTTCCTCCCAGGACTGATCAAGCATCACCACAATGG
This sequence comes from Carlito syrichta, assembly GCF_000164805.1. Taxonomy (NCBI): domain Eukaryota; kingdom Metazoa; phylum Chordata; class Mammalia; order Primates; family Tarsiidae; genus Carlito; species Carlito syrichta. The sequence continues at coordinate 70,693 of NW_007259538.1, read as the reverse complement.
AACAAAAGTTACTCTTATCACCCAGAAAATTCCAAAGGATTAAGAGCTCTGTATCAGGAACTGAGTTCAAAGATGAAATACTAGAACAAAAGGCACACCTATTATACCTATGTCTGAAGAAATTATAAGAGTTTTAGGAGCTCTGTACAAGGAACTGGAGGCAGAGACCAAAAATATATTTCTTATGATGTTGCAATATCATAGATACCTATTTTTATCAACCACAAGGATTTACTTCTATATTGTAGATATTATATCTAAAATATATTTTAAACATAAAATTAGAAAGATCCATAGTTAATATTCTGGGTTCACTCAATGAAACCGCATGCCATACAAACTCAGGGCTGCATTACCACTTTTAAAAGAACTCTCCTTCTATTGCAAGCATTTAGGTCAACCATTTTTGAGTAAATGATTTTCCTTCAGCAAAAATCTAGCCTTAACTCTACGGTCATCTGAGTAGCCTTGAAGGTAGAGGTTACAAAATACTTGAACCTCTTTCAAGCCATATCTGACAAAATAAATCAAAATTTGAGCTCATTATAAATCATCGCAGGACCCAGGCTCGGTGGCTCAGGCTGTAATCCCGCACCTTTGGGAGACTGAGGTGAGTGGATTGCCTGAGCCCGCAGGTTCGAGACCCGCCTGGGCAGCAAGACCTCATCTCTACAATAAATCAAAAAATCAGCCAGGCGTGGTAGCGTATGCCTGTAATTCCGGCTACTCGGAAGGCTGAGGCGGAAGGATCACCGGAGCCCAGCAGGTCGAGGCTGCGGTGGCCAGGAGCGCCCACTGCACTCCAGTCTGGGCGACAGAGTGAGACTCCAACTCAAAAAAAATAAATAAATCATCGCAGGATAAACTGTATTACTTTTGAATAAAAGAAACAAAAAATTCTGTAAAGTTATATTCAAAATTGCTTCCTAATTTTAACTCCTCTGCTTCTTTCATCTGCTTCTCTATGTGATTTTTCATTAGAATGATCTTGTTCTTACTACAGCCAGACTCTTAATTGACTTTTCAAATGTATACATTTCTTCCCACATCTCTGTGGGAACTAAACCAATACTTGGGAAGAGAAAACTTGTCCATGACTTTCTAATTTAACATGTGCAGTGGTTTTGAGCAAATAAATACTGACTTTCAACTTTTGATTATTTGCTGTATAAACACAAACCCATACAAATATACACACACACACTTTAAGTTAGCCAAAAGAAAGTGAAATAACAAAGCAATCAAAGAAACACATAATATAACAGCTATTGTTGAAAAGCTGAAGGAAAAGAAAAATGCATTTTGAATCTTGATGAGTCATAAAGATTTTTCTGCCATGATTTTCAAAAATAGAGCAAAAAAAAAAAAGAGAAAAAGTGCTGCTAAAACATAACTATTAAATCTGGTACAGTAAATATCTCCATTTGTGAGCATTCAGACACTATGAGAACAAAACAAAAAAACTAAAGCTATAACTACTTTACCTAGTACAAGATTCAGGAATAACGTGTAAGAGATGGATGCAAGAGAGAAGGTAGAGTTGAATCACTAATGTGAGTTTCAGTTCTATCTTTTGAATTTTATCCTTGTTAATCAGTAAATCTCTGGGCTTGGTGATAACACATGCATATAGAAAAGGACTAATTTATTTTCATGAAGACTATTAAAAGGTTGCAAGAGAGAAAAAGTAATTAACAATTACTTCCAGCCTTATAATAATCATAAACTTATTAAACTTCTCCTCAGTAAATTTAAAGAATACTGATGCAGTGTGTCTTTGAAGCTCCAGTTGTACTGAAACTGCATGCAAATATTTAAGAAGTTAATTAAAATGTGATTTATTTTTGAACTCTGATACTGGTTATATTGTAAAAAAATAAGTTCTAATTATTACTTAGTCATCATCTTATTTTCTTTTTGTCTAATTATCTTTGTATGGTTATGTCTGTTTGGGGCTATCAAGATCAATACTACTACTATCATTGGTATGAACTGCAAAATTGGAGAAAAAGTTTATTTTAGTGGTTTCCTCTTTTTTCTAGTAAATGAACTAACACATTTTCCCTTCTGTGTTAAATGCAATCTGATGTTTTTTAAAGTTAAATAAACGTATTTCAAAATACTAAAGGAGAAGATAGACTTTTAGTCTGCAACTGCATGATAACAATTAATAAGTTATGTTATTTTATTTGACCACTTTATTATTTTAAATCTCTATATGTTAGTATCTGAGTATGAAGTTTGAGTAAAATTAGGAATTTTCCAGATTATCCTGAAATAGCAATACAAATATACACACATATGTATTTTGCTTTCTTGATGTGTAGTGTATCACTACATCTCAGTTTGGCTTTAGGATTTTCATTGTCATATATTTAGTTATTGTATTTACTAATGTTTATTTTATTTTTATAATTAATATTTAGCAAATGTATTAGCAATGGAACTAGATTTGTAGTTACGTCTAAAAATAGACAAGTAAGATAACTTAGTGAATTCACAAATATTCTAAATATTGTTTATTGCAGACATTTCCTGTGCATCTGTATAATATGAGACATTCTTAAAAGAAAATACAAATTAGTGGATAAGGTGGCACATTAATGGAATTACACTAGAACCATATATCTTTTTTGAATCCTAGTTTGTTGTTAAACTATTATCAAACATTTAAATTTTAATTAGCACATTTAAAAAAAGCATTTTAAAAGGTCATCTATATCTACTTTTAAAGGAAATACCAGAATTTCCTAAATTTGTAGTTGTCATTTGTAGATTCATTCAACCAACATTTGAGTACCTGCCATGTGCTATCATCAGGTTTGTTTCTGAATGTTTAAAGACAAATGGGATGTCTGCTGTCTTTAAGATAATTTTTTTTCCACACAAAGAAAGAAAGAATGAAAGAAGAAAAAAAGAACATCAACTTTTCCACTATGGTCTAAGTTGGCAGTATTTTTAATTTTTGTAAAGTACAATGTTCACAGTGTTATCAAACCAGTACAAGTAAACCAACCACTTTAATTTACATGTGAGAAAATCAATTAGTATTTTTTTAAAGTTCATGGAGCCTGAGATTTGTAGGTCCAAAATCAAAGTCTTATGATTTCTATAGATTTCTAGGTTTCTGAAGCAAACATATAATTGAGGATGTTAGGAAAAGATACCTGAGAGATAAAAATACCTTTTTTTTTTCAGTTGCCTCCATAATATCTGAATATGGTGTATTTTCACTCTTTCATCATTGTGTTTGATGTTTCTCCACTCTGTTGTAAATGAAACAATTTTGATTTCTTTCTTTTGTGCTTAAAACAGAAGATTTTTCTCATCTCTTAGAAGTTTTTTAAAACTCCATCTAAATCAGTGCTTCTACACATCTAATGTGCATATAAATCATCTGTAGTATTGGTAAAATATAGTTTCTAGTGCAGTAGGTCTGGGAGGGGATTTCTCATTTGTGGTTTTGATACATTTTAAGCCAGAGCTGATGCTGATGATCTGAAAGCCATTCTTTACTAAGGAGCAAGACTTTGAAAGAGCAAAATTAAAGAGATTGCTTTTCTTCTACCTTGAATTTATGCTGCATGTAGAAATTTTGAATTTGGAATAATCCCTCTTGAAGGAAGCTGCCTCAAAGTAATTAGGTCGACAAAATTAACAATTATTTACAGTTGCAAAATAACCCTTGTATGACACAAATTGGGAACAAAATTGCTGGAGACCAGCTCCAGCCAGGTTCAGGGTACCCCAAAGGTGGAGACGGTGTTGGCAATTCGGGGGAAGAAGAGAGAAAGAGAGAGAGAAAGAAAGAGACTAGACTCCAGTCTAGTGCAGAAGCAATGTCTGTTATTGGGAATTACAACAGGTGGGTCTTTTATACACAAAGTCAGAGTGGGAGGGGCGTCCCCCACCCACCAGGAACCCTAATCCATGAAAACTTATTCAATGATTGCCTTTAAACCCTTTTCATATGATAATCTTAAAATCCCATAACAAAGGATAACCTAATCTGTGACTGACATATTCTATAAATCTTTTTCATCCTAAATTGATTGATTTATGCCAAGTTAAAAATCCTATAGAAGCTTAAGTATTTACTTTACAAATGAAAGTGGCCCATCCCAGAATGTTTGGAATGTGGCCCAGTCCAAAGTTCACAGTGGGCTACCTGCAAGTAACCCAGCCGCATTCTTTCAACAAAACGGCTGTCTTCTAAAACTATATTCTACAATTTACACCTTCAATAAGTCCTAAGATCATGACCCAGAAGCCTGTGACCAATACTAAGGCTCTTAGATGTGACATGAGTTTGAATTATAAGTTGTGTGAAAGCCAAAACTGCAGTTTGCGGAAGAATAGGAGCAATGAGCTTCTAAAATTAGCTTGTGTTCTCCCTGGTCTCAGAGTTTTTATGTTTTGAGCTCACAGGAGCTTAATCTGGTTAGTATTGAGTAGAAAGGGGGAGGAAATGGGGTCAAATTGCTCCCGAACGCATCCTAGTGGTCTCGGGGTCAATGGCCCTTCCTGATCCCTAACGCTCAGTGGGCCTCCATGGCTGGCTCCCAACATCTCCCCCTTTTTTATTTTTTTTTGCACAAAACCATGTAACTCCATATTGAGCTGACTCTTCTTTAGCACTCTGAAGATGATTGGGAGTAAACACAGCAACAAAAGAATCACTGCTCCACAAATGCCCACATTGATTAGTATTGACATTAATGTTTTTTGGCTAGCAAATGATGCCTGAATTTCTTGATGTAATTTAGTAAGGTCTATACTCAGGTCTGAATGGTTCCAAATTCCAAGTTACTTTGTTCCAAGTATGGGCAGATTTAAACTCAGAGTGACATTAGAGAGCCAATTTCTTTTTTAAGGTCACAAATTCTTGCCCTACTGCTAAAACTCCTTCCTCCAAAGCACTAACCTTACTTTCCAACTTCTGGTCTATGATTTCCTAAATAGCTATGGCAATAGAAATGTTTTTATACAGCCGATAGCAAACGTAGTTGTATGAACTTCCCTAGATAATGCTACAGCTTAAAAGTAGCTATTAAAGCTGTAACTCCTAAAATTAAAAGTAGCCAAAAATCTTTTCTATCTTTCTAAATGAGCATTAACCTCATACAATATCTGTAAGCCATATGCATCATACCAACTAGATGACAATTATATAAGAATCATCAAATAAGATGGCTGCTCAAGAATAACAAAACCTTCATAAAAGGCATTAGTTAAACAATTAGTTAAAAATACACCCAGTACAAGACACCTTATAAACATTGCTATGATACTCAATTTTAACAACTTAGTACTTATTTCATACTAAAAACACGTAAGAGAACTGCAAGCATCCCTAATATGGTACTGCTGAGTTTATCCAACAGGCCTAGACAGGTTGACTGATTGAAGGGCTGCGAGGGATCTCCACAAATGAGGTTGAATGGCTTGTCCGGTACCCATTCATTGGAGTGCCTTCTAGTTGCAGCAAGTGTAGAACCATTAAAACCCCAGTCACTAATATATAGTCTTTCACCAGGTACAGTATAGTCCACCTTAGAGTTATAAGCACAGTCTCTCCATTTCAGGAAGCCAGTATCTCACTGGATGAGTGACCAGTCCTTTTCCATATCATTGAAGGGGCAAGCAGGTACTCAGAGAGGTGGTGTCCATTAAACACAATCGAACAGTTAGGGTCACAGCTGTGATTGAGCAAAGACATACTAAGATACAGGCCAACACCCACTTCCTGCATCTCTGCAGTACATATGGTGAAAGAGTTGCAGATCACCTTGTCCTGGGTTTGGCATCTGATACAGTCACACTTAAAGCAGTATTGGTCCCTCAACTGCTTCCGGCGCTCCTCACTGGTCATCCACATATCCAGGTAGTAGATGGTGAGCTCTTCTCCCACCTCGATGTCTCGGACTGCACGCAGTAAGTTTGTCTTATGTTTTGGTCCTGCATTCTTTTCTCCTCCCAGTTGTTAAAGACTTTAAAGGCTGTGTCCAATAGTTATAGTTGAGGGGTTTGTGGGCCCTTTTCTAATTCTTGGAGTTTGCGCCAGTGCTGACTGAGAGATAAAATACATCCAAAAGAACTTGTCCTTCCAGTCTAGTCTGCTTATTAACACCTATTTTGTAGTTAGCTAACAGGATTCACTTATATGATTCCTTTACTTCTGTCTGGGAAAGTTGAACTTGAGAGAAGTTTATAAGAAGACAACAAAGAAGAATTTTTAATATCCTTTTGCCCGAGCCACCCCCTTGAGAAGAGACATGTGGGGGGGTGAGGAGTCTGGAGGTTGGGGTTAGGTGCCGTGGCCTTTGGCATCCACCCCTTCTCCAAAGGTAAAAGAGAAAGACTGGAGGCTGGGGTCAGGTGCCATAGCCTTTGGCACCTGTCCCTTCTCTGAAGGTAAAAGAGAAAGACTGAAAGTCAGAGCTAGGTGCCACGGCCATAGATGTCTGCATTTCCTTCCTAGATAAAGGTGAAGGGACTCACAGAACAGATTACAAGAAACAAGAGTAGTAGGGAAGGCAGGAATTAGAGTTGTAGGAGGAATAGGAGAGGACCAAGGAAGTGAAAACCCTTATTTTGTTTACATTTTTCTCCGGTCTATTCCTTTGATTCAACAGGATTCATGCCACCCGTCTCAGTCTTTGGGATAGCCAGTACTAGACTGGTCTTTCCTCTCTACAACCTGAACAGGCCTTTTTATGCCTTGTCTGTTCCTTCCAAGTCCCTTTAAGGGATCGCATCCTATTTGTAGCCTTCGTACTGATACCTTGTCATCTGGACTATACAGAAGCATGCCCATTTGAGCAAGAATATCATGTCCCCAAAGTATAATGGGGATGGAAGGAATGATGTAGGGACAAAAGTTTCCTGAAGTTTCATTATCTGTCCAATTTAAGATTTGAGAACTTTTGGCTACAGAGGGCGCTCAACCAATACCAATGAGTCCTGATGGGGCTACTTGTGTTGGCCAGGAAGACAGCCAGTCTTTCCCAGCAATACAAGAAACATCAGCCCCTGTATCTAGCAGACTTTTAATTTTAACTCCCTGAATATATAAATCTTTTAGAGGTCTGGAGTTAGTGATTTCCTGAACCCAGAAAGCAAAAAATTGCTTGAGCCAAATCCAGTATCACCCCTGGGCTTATCGGTTAGAGACTTGCCCATTCTATGATAGGGTAAGAGAAGTAACTGAGCTATTCTTTGACCTTCATAAAATTGTACATTTTTGCTAGGGGGAGCAACAAGTACCTGATTTCCCCTGTGTAGTCAGAGTTCACCACTCCAGGAATCACAGAAACTCTTGTAGAGACAAGGAAATTCTTCCTAATATTATACCCACTATTCCATCCGGGAGAGGGCCCTTCACTCCCATTGGAATTGGGGTAACTGAAACATCTGGAGTTGATATTGTTGTGGTAGAGGAACGGAGGTCCAGTCCTGTGCTCCCTGGGGTGGCTCTGATGAGTTCTGAGATGGGACAAAGGGAACAAACGGGTTGATGCTGGAAGCTACCCCTATTGTTACTTGGGGCCAGGGTCGGCCTCTCTGCCCTTTTCCTGGAATCGGCACCGTAGATCGTTGTTTAGTTAACAGATTGCCATTTTTACGAAATTTGGATTTGCAATCCCTAACCCAATGAAATCCTTTCTGACACCTGGGACACAGAGACTTTGGTCAAGAGCTCTCATTAGCTCTCATCAGAGCTTCCTGAAACCCTTGTTTAGCTGGGCAGTTCCTACTAATATAGTCAGGCTGCCCACAGTTATAACAAGTTAAGACCAAGCTGTTTTTTGATTTATTGTTATCATTTTGCATTCCCTGCACAAATTGTGCATAAGTTTCTCCCTTCAAGGTGGCCTTTTTTCTGGCTCCCTGCATACATACATTAGCCGGAGACACATACCCGGGTGAATTTCGGTGTTTTCACCTTGTTTCTAGTAAAGGGTATTAGAGGAGGTACCTCGGCAACATTTCCAGGATTTTTTCACTTATGATACCCAATCACTTCCTCCTCCAACTCCATTTCCTCCTTGGGGAAAAATTCATTGTCTAAAGGAGGTGCCGAGGTTATGTCCAGCAGGAGAGTGTCTTTATTTTTGGCCGGAATTTTAGAGAAATCATGCTGTGGATTTAAAGAATTTCAGATAATATTCCATAAAGCTAAGGCATAAAAAATGCAAAAGGCAAGCCAATTGGTTCCTCTATCAGACAATATGCTCAAAATACTAGTAGACATGTTCCTTTCTTTAGATTCACTCTGGTCCATGATTCTATCACGGTTCTTAAACTGCTCACCCTTCCTTGCTCTGCCTGTCTCTACAGAGGTGTCCGTGACACCCTGGGTGAGGTCCTATCCATCACGAAAAAGAAAAAGAAAGCTTACCTTGAGGCCCCATGTTGGGCGCCACTTGCCGGGGTCCAGCTACAGCTGAGTTCAGGGTATCCCAAAGGTGGAGACAGCATCGGCGATTGGGCGGAAGAAGAGAGAAAGAGAGAGAGAGAGAAAGAAAGAGACTGGACTTCGGTCTAGTGCAGAAGTGATGTGTGTTATTGGGAATTACAACGGGTCTTTTATACACAAAGTCAGATGTGGGAGGGGCATCCCCCACCCACCAGAAAGCCTAATCCATGAAAACTTAATCAATGATTGCCTTTAAACCCTTTTCATATGATAATCTTAAAATCCCATAACAAAGAATAGCCTAATCTGTGACTGACATATTCTATAAGTCTTTTTCATCCTAAGCTGATTGATTTGTGCCAAGTTAAAAATTCTATAGAAGCTTAAGTATTTACTTTACAAATGAAAGTGGCCCATCCCAGAATGTTTGGAATGTGGCCCAGTCCAAAGTTCACAGTGGGCTACCTGCAAGTAACCCAGCTGCATTCTTTCAACAAATTGGCTGTCTTCTAAAACTATATTCTACAATTTACACCTTCAATAAATCCTAAGATCTTGACCCAGAAACCTGTGACCAATACTAAGGCTCTTAGATGTGACACAAGTTTGAATTGTAAGTTGTGTGAAAGCCAAAACTGCAGTTTGCGGAAGAATGGGAGCAATGAGCTTCTAAAGTTAGCTTGTGTTCACCCTGGTCTCAGAGTTTTTATGTTTTGAGCTCACAGGAGCTTAATCTGGTTAGTGCTGAGTAGAAAGGGGGAGGAAATGGGGTCAAATTGCTCCCAAACGCATCCTAGTCGTCTTGGGGTCAACAGCCCTTCCTGATCCCTAACACTCAGTGGGCCTCCATGGCTGGCTCCCAACACAAAGTCAGCCATTGGACATTCCTGATTTTATTTTCTTTCTGACTGTCAGGCTTTAGACATATTGCTAAAATTACATATTTAAATCAAAAACCAAACATTCCAAGTATCAGTTCTGACAACCTGGATTTTACAAGAACAAAACCTAGAATTTGGCTAATAATGCAGCAATAACTAGAATGCATTTAACAAAAACAAATTTATTAAGTCCAACCACTTAGAAACCATTGTGATTTTGCTATATAAGCAACGGATAAACATTCAGTGGGCAACTATTTCCAGCAAGACATGATACAACATTTTCTGCCCATCTGATAAAAAACTAAGAATTTTACACTAATCTGTACTTTTAATAGTTAACAAAAAATTCTATGTGTATCTTTTATGTCTTTTTAAAGTAGTAATATATGACTGAGGTTATATAATAGTGGCTGTCTAAGTAAGAATCTTGAAACATTCACCACCCCTACAAAAAAACCCAAAATAATAAATAAACTATAGAAATGTATACAGTTACCACACACTGAAAACAGAGTACTTAATTCAACTTTTATATAAGTGGAAAATAAATAGCACATTCTAGCAAGAATTATCTAAGCTTTCATCTCACATTTTGTTTGTTTGCTTGTTTACTGTGTGTGTGTGTGTTTGTGTTTGAGTCAGGACCTCCCTCACTCTGTCACCCAGGCTGGAATGCAGTGGTATAATCATGGCTCACCACACCCTCAATCTCCTGGGCTTAGGCAATCCTTCTGCATGAGTCTCCTGAGTATGTGGGCTAAAGGTTCACTCTTCCATGCCTGGCTTATTTTTTCTTGTTTTTCTTTTTGTGTTGAATTGAAGTAATGCTTTGTAGTCTAGCCCTGTCTCAAACTCTTGGCCTAAAGCAATCCTCCCACTTTGGCTTTGCAAAGAGCAGGAATTACAGCTGTGAGACACTATGCCTGACCCATCTCACATTTTTATGATATCCAGAAATAATCTGAGAAAGAGAAGACCAACCTTTATAAATAACTCAGGAAACATAATATAAATCAAGGATTTTATAATCTGCCATACTTCTTCCATCAAGGATGCATAGAAAAAATTAAACAATGAAATCTTATGGAACAATGTATTGGTGGGCCCTTCTTTAGGAATCAATTAGAAGATGAAGTGCATTCAACCAGGATATAACAGTAACTCTCAGATAAGTATTGACAGCAATTTAAATATTTAATTTTAGATTAAAGACTATAAATATATTTATGAATGAGTTTGGATTACAATGTTATATAATATCATGTGTTTTATGTTCTGACAATCTACTGTAACAAAAGAATAGATGAAAATAGATAAAGAAAGAGAAAACTAGATTATGCTTATCATTATTAGACACAAGTATACCACTTCAATATGCTACTAAAAACCAGTAAACATGTTAGTAAATAAAAAGTTAAAAAAAATGTGGAGACATAAGGACATTAAAAATATTTTATGAAATATAACAATAAAACAAAAGTAAAATTTAACACTCCTATATGCTAAACGAATTTTAATAAATAAAAATCACATTACTAAAAAAAAAACAGCAAATATTTTAAAATACATTTAATAATTATAACAAAATGATGTTACAATTAAGGCCAACATAGCAGTCTTATGAGTAAATGTTAATAAGCGTAATTCACCTATAAAAATATTTTCAGTTTTGTTCAAAGAGCAAGAACCAACTATATGTCTCATCAAAACCACAACCAAAAAGGATTTTGTAAAAAGTTAAAATCTTTTTAAAAATGGACAGATATATACCATATAAATGAAAACTAGAGTAAAGCAAGTGTTATTATACTGATATAAAACAAATTACAAAGGAAACATAAAATAATTAAATAGAAAAGAGTGCATTTTACATTGGCACAAGCCAAAATTTATAATGAAAATTTTAAAATTACTATTTCAAAACATTGTAGAGGAGGAAACACTTCCAAACTTGATTTATTAGACCATTATTACCCTGACACCAAAGCCAGACAAAAATGCTACAAGAAAATAAAACTACAGGCCAATATCCTCAATGAAATAGATCAAAAAGGCCTCAAACATATAGTAACAAATCAAATTCAACAGAATATTAAAATAATCATACACCATGATCTAGTGGAATTTATCCCTGAAATGCAAGGTTGTTTCAACATATACAAATCAATAAGTGTGATTCACCACATAAACAGAATGAAGAAAAAAATGATCATCTTAATTTATAAATAAAAAGCATTTGAAAAAACTCAACATCCTTTCATGATAAAAACTCTCAGAAAATTAGGTACAGAGAAATGTGTTTCAGCATAACAAATGCTATATTTGACCAATCCATGCTAACATTATACACATTATAAGAGGAAAAGTTGAAAGCTTTTCCTCTTAACATCAGCAAAACTCAATGATGTTCATTCTTGCCATTTCTATTCAATATAGTACTGGAAGTTCTAACGAGAAATTAGACAAGAAAAAGAACTAAAAGTCATTCAATTGAGAAAATAAATAAAATTTTATCTGCTTGCAGATAACATCTTTTTGGTGTTTTGTTTTGTTTTGTTTTGTCTTTAATTTTTTTATTTAAAGATGTGGAGTACAATTCAGAATTAAGTATACAAATATTCATTATACAGGTATCCTTGTTGATGAGGTGTGTCTCCCCCCTACTCTGCCAGATTCCCAGTACTGCCAATCCCACCTCCCCCCACTGCCAGTTTCCCTCTACTGCCAATCCTTTTCTTATATTAACACTATATATTCTATAGTGTTACAATAATTGTTCAAGGTCTGCTTATGAGTAAAACCGTGTGATACTCAGTTCTTTGTTTCTGTGATAGATCACTCAATATTATAGACTCTGAGTCCATTCAAGTTGCTGTGAAATTCATAGTTTTGTCCTTCTTTAGGGCTACATAATATTCCATTATGTATATGTACCACATTTTTCTTATCTAGTCCTCTTTTGATGGGCACCATGGTTGGTTCCATGTTTTTGCTATTATGAACAATGCTGCAATAAACATGTGTGTACAGATATCCTTTTTCTTACAGTAATTTGAGTTCTTCCGGGTATATTCCCAAAAGGGGGACTGTGGGGTCATATGGAAGGTCGACTTTTAAATCTTTTATAAATCGCCAAACTGTTTTCTACAGAGGTTATATTAGTTTACACTCCCACCAACAGTATAGAAGTATTCCCTTTTCCCCGCATCCTCTCCAGCATCTGTTGCTTTTTGTTCTAATGAGGCTTCACACACACAAACAAACATAAATCTATTGGAACTAATAAATAACACCATTAATATTTTAGGATACAAAATCAACATGCAAAATCAGTTGCATTTTTATGCACTAGCAATAAACTATCCAAAAATAAATTTAAGAAAATAATCTTAATTAAAACCGTATTTTTAAAAACTTAGAAATAAATTAAACCTTTAAAAATGTGTACACTAAAAATTATAAAACATTGATGAAAGAAACTGAAGCAGACACACATAAATACAAAGATACTCTATGTTCATACATTAAAAGAATTAATATTGTTAAAATGTTCAAACTAGTCAAAGTGATCTACTGATTCACTGCAATCCCTTCTGAACCTCAATGACATTTTTACAGAAACAGAAAAAAAAATCTAAAGTATATATTGAAACACAAATGACGCATAACACTCAAAGCAATCTGGAGAAAGAACAAAGCTAGATGCATCACGTTATGTGAATTCAAAGAATATTATAAAACTGTAGCAATCAAAATGGTATGGTACTTTCATAAAAGCAGACACATAGATATAGATCAATAAAATAGACTAGAGAGCACAGAAATAAATCCACATATTTACAGTCAACTAATCTTCCACAAAGGCACCAGGAAACACAATGGAAAAAGAAGAGTATTTTCAATAAATGAAGGAAAAGCTGAATAGTATATAAAATAATAAAATCGAATCCTTATTTATCACCATATTAAAAAAATCCAAATGGATTAAAGACTTATATGAAAGACTGGAAATCATAAAACTACTAGAAGAAAACATGAAAAAAAAGGTCCTTCATATTGGTCTTGACAATGATTTTATCAATATGGCTCCCAAAACAAGGCAACAAAAGTAAAGTAAACAAATTATGCTATATTAAACTAAAAAATATCTGTATGTCAAAGAAAGCAGTAAAAGGAAAGGCTACCTACCAAAAGAGATAAAAATTTTTGTAAACCTTATGTCTATTTAGGAGTTAATATCCAAAATAGGTAAGGAACTTACATAAATTATGAGCAAAACAAGTAACCCTATTAAAAACTGGACAAATGACTTAAATAGACATTTTTTCAAAGAACACATAGAAATGGAAAATAGGTATATGAAAAATGGTCAACATTGCTAAGTATTAGGGAAATGCAAGTCAAAACCACAATGGGTTATCACTTCATACCTGTTAGGATGGCTACCATGAAAAAGTCAAATGATAAGTGTTGGTTAGGATGTGGAGTAAAAGAAACCCTTAAACACTGTTGGTGAGATTGTGACTTGGTAGAGCTATTCTGAATAGCATCATTTGAGGATTTTCAAAAAATGCAATTATCATTTGACTTAGCAATCCCACTTCTGGGCATATTCAAATGTATTGAAATCAGTATTTCAGATAGATATCTTCACTCCTGTATTTATTACAATATTATTCACAGTAACCATGATATGAAAACCGACCTTCCATATGACCCTGCAATCCCCCTACAGGAAATATACCCAGAGGAACTCAAATCACTCAGTGATAAAGATACTTGCACACATATGCTTATTGCAGCATTATTTACAATAGCAAAAGCATGGAACCAACTGTGTTGATCTCATAAAAACAATGAGTCAAAGGGTTGTGGCTAGGGGTTGTGGTGGGATTATGCGAGGATATTGGTGTAAGGTTACAAATTTTCGATTCTAAGAGAAATAAGTTCTGGAGATCTAATGTACAACAAAGAAACTATAGTTAATAATAATGCATTATATACTTGAAATTTGCCAAGAGAGATCTAAAGTGTGCCTACATAATTTTTAAGTAACTATATAGGATAGTGAATATATTAATTATTTTGACTGTGGAAATCAATTTACAATGTATACACGTATCAAAATATTACGTTGAGAACTTTAAATATATTCAAATTTTATTTGTCAATTATACTTCAATACAGCTGGGGAGAACACATAAATAAATAGCTGTGCACCAAATAATGCAATAGAAATCTTTATAAAGTCAAAAATATACAAGAGATGGAAAGAAACACAGAAAACCAATAATAAGTAGAGAATCAGAAAGCTTCTCTAGGTAAAAGACAAGTTGACACTAAAATATTCATAGAAAAACAAACATGCTGAAATAGATTTTAAAACTTTTTTTAAAATAAAATTTGCAAAGATAATGCACATAAAAGATTAAAATATAGGTTCTTCATAATTAATACAACATGATTCTGATATATGAATAGGCAAGAAACCTTGGAAATAGAATTCGAAATCTAGAAACATAGCTAAAAATATGAATGTTTGTACGTCATTAGGGTGCCATCACAAATCTTTTAGAAAATAAAAGGCTTTTAAATAAATGCTATTCATTTGGCAAAATATAATATGTGATTCAAAACTCACACTATACACAAGGGTAAACACAAAGGTTTGAGGGCTTTAGATGTAAAATATAAAATCATACATTCTTTTTACCTGAGTGCGTAGAAATGCTTTCTAACTGTTAGTCAAAACCTAGATGTATAAAATATTGATTGATTTTACTTGACACTAAAATATAAGCAAAAATGTTATGAACAACAAAAAAAAGAAAATTGATACCAAGAGAGTTAACAAAAAATGAAAGAAAATACCTGTTAATAACACATCTGACATAAGACTTTTATCCAGAATACATTAAAAAACTCTCAAAACACAATACTTTAAAAAATGATAAAGGTCAAAGGCTAGAAAAATTACTTCGTCAAACTGGGTATACAGAAAGCAATTAAGTATATGAAGCACATTCAACACCCTTAGTTATTAGGAAAACACCAATTAAAACCATTATGAGATACTATTGCAAACTTACTAGAATGATTAAAATGAAAAGTATTAATAAAGCCAAATGTGGGTGAGAATACAGAGCAACTTGCATAAAATGAAGTTGAACATGGAAATGTTTATAACCACTCTGACAAGCAGCATGGCAATTACTTAAACAGTTTAACTTATATTGATTGTATTTCCCAGCAGCGCCCCCCATGTATTTACACTAGAAAAGTAAAAATTTTAACTCAAACACCTGTACACAAATGTTAGTAGCAGCTCTATTCATAATCACTCTAACCTGAAAATAACACAAATATTATTCAATGGATGAATACATAAAAAAAACCATGGTCCATCTGTAACAGAATACTAATTGATGATACAAATATATGAATTCTTAACATTCATGAATAATGTGAATGTCTCAAAGATATTACACTGAGTGATAGAAGCCAGTTTCAAATTCTTACAAACTGCAAAACTACATTTATATGAGACACATCTTTGACTCAGCAATCTTTATAGGAATTTACAGTAAAAATCCGTGTATAACAAGAACAACAATAACAAAAGTCCCCATGCTTTTTATCTTACAATATTGTTTGTAATTCCAAAGCATAAGAAAATTTGTATGCGATTATAGAGAGCGATAGTTGAATAAATCATGGTATACCCACATAAAAGAATTATACTAAAAAACAAGAAAGAACTTTATAAAGTAAAGAGGAGTGTTTCCCAATATATATTGTTCAAGGAAAATATGAAGTATTCATGAATATGTGCACCATGATATTCTTCATGTGGAAAAGGAGAACCAAAAATAAAATATTGTTTATTTGTGCAAAGGAAATAGAACCAGACATAGAAGGAAAAACTATTGTGTGATCTCACTTATATGTGGAATTCTAAAAACTCAAATATACAGAGACCGAGAACACAACAATGGTTACCAGGGATGGGTACATGGGGAGAAATTGGACAGATGTAGCTCAGAGACATCATCTGATAAGTAGGATGCAATAGATATGTAGGATTAAGAAGTCTCGAGATCAAATGTACAACATGAGGACCGTAAGTCGTAAAAGTGTATTATATTGGGGATTCATGATAAATGAGTAGATTTTAGCTGCTCTTTACACACACACACACAAAAATGTGTAACTATGTGAGATAGTACATGTTAATTTCCTTCACCGTAGTAACCTTACTCTATCTATATCTATTCCATAATGTTATTTGTCTACCTTAAGCATACAAAATAAAATTTATACTTAAAAAGAAGAAGCAGAAGATGGTTAAACCAGAGAAACTAAGGCGATTTTTAAAAATAAAAAAGATAAATAAAAGAATGGGGCATAAATAATAAAAGGGCGAGGAAAGTGACACCACTCTCATCATTTTGGTACAGTTTGGCCATTAGAAACTATGTTAGCGTTTCATGTACTCACAAAACACCTTAATAAAATCCATAAGAATGGTATAATTTTTAAATGGCATACATCATATTGTGTATGTAAGTGTAGAATATAGTGTACTTGATACGTTTTAAGATTTTTTTGTTGTTATGTAGATCAAATTGTACACATTATTTATTTAATTAATTTATTTATTTACTTATTTATTGTGTAGCTCTAGGGGCTATAAATGGAGTTTTGTTACATGGAAGTAGTGTATAGCAGTAAAGTCTGGGTTTCTAGAGCTGCAATCACTCGGTTCTGCACTGTTTATAGTGAGCTCCTCTTCTTATGATAACTTTTAGAGGTAAATGCCTTTCTGTCTGTAGCAAGAATAACCTGTAATATCTCCAATGCTGCCAGTAATAGCTCCATCTATATCAATCAATATAGTAATCTTATAACTTCCACTCAGAACTTAAAAGTTAATACCTTGTAAAGTATTAGGTTGAGTTATTAATTACAGGAGAAGAGAATGTCAAACAGTATAATTTATCTAGTTCAATGAAGATTCTACAACCATTTTTCCCATGATGCATTAGGTATCTTTTTACAAAGAAAAATACTACACAACTTTTTTCCATACACTAAAGACTTTTTAAAATGTTCTTTAAAAACAAAATTTGAAGTAGTATACTTAGCTTAAATATGTTTTTAAGTCACTGCATCTTTTAGACATGAGTACTCACAGTAGTAATTGAAGCATGTATACTGCTTTTATTTTTATTTAATTTTTTATTTTGAAGACGTGGAATACAATTCAAGGGTAGGTATATAAGTGGTAATCGTATATATAAAATTTGGTACTCTTACTAATATTATGTGCTCCCCCTGCAGTGTCCAATGTAAAGTTTGCTTTTATTTTTCTATAATCAATTCTGTGGATAAACCTTGTTATCTAGTTTTTGCTCACTTTTATTCCTGTTAAAAGATATTTAGGTAATGGAGCATAATGCATTATTCATCACATTATTTAATAAAAGGAAATGTTAAATTTTGAAGTTTTTTTTTAAACTTTTGAAGATTAACCAAGCAACTAATTATTTTGAATGTAAAATATATTTCCTCTCATGCTCCTTTCCAAACATATGCATTTTATTAAATTCTAAGGCATTTTTTCTGTCTTTACATCTACAGACCTTGAAGATATGCCTCAGAAAAAAGAAAGACAAAGAAAAAGAACACTTCCTTGGCTGGTGTTGTATTAAATCTGAATACAACAATAGAATCCATATCCAGAGCCTTGAGTTTTAATTTTAAGAGATGCTAAGAGAGAGAAAGCAATAATTAGTGACTGGGGCAAATATTATTCTGGGCCTTAATAACAAAAACTAGGATAACAGTCAAGATTGATGACCATCAGATTATGTTTAAAGGTATTTAGTTATTAGTACAAAAATGATAACTGCTAGCAGTGAAAAAAACAAGGAAATGTTATTAGCATGGGAAAGTTAAACTCTTCTATCAGGGAAATTATATATATATATATATATATATATACACACACACACATACACACACATATTTATGTACATATATGCATATATGTGTGTACGTGTGTGTGTGTATATATATATATATTAAGTAGGGAATCTCTGTTGTTCAGGCTAGAACACAGTGGTACAATCATGGTTCACCACAGCCTTGACCTCCTAAGCTCAGGTGTTCCTTCTGCTTCAATCCTCTGAGTCGTTGGGACTAGAGGTTCTAGCCCACCATCTTGATATTTTTTTTTTATTTTTTGTAAACATGAGGTCTCTCTGTGTTGCCTAGGATGGTCTCAAACTCTTGGGCTCAAGACAACCTCCCACCTCAGTCGCCGAAATTGCTGAATTTATAAGTGTGAGACATCATATCCAGTTAAGATTTTTAAAATATCATAGATTTGTAGGAATTTTTATCTTTTAGACCTAATTTGGAAATTCATATATAAACATGAATTACATTCATAAGAGAGCATCCATGTGAGAAGGTTAATGAGTGTTATTACATTTTTAGCTCTTTAGAAACTCTATCTTAACCAAAGCTTTATTTCAAGTCTAAAATCTCCTAAGTTGATCCAAACTTCTCAGGCATTGTGATGCTTGTTGTCATGTAAAACTTAGTCCTAATATTTTCAACCCTAATTTTACATATGATTGTAATGTAAGATCATATATAATGAAGGACAATAGTTGTGAACATATAATTCCTACATTGAAAGGCAATCTCAAAATGATCATCTTATGTCATGAGGGCAGGGCCCTGATGGATGAATGGGATTGGTGTCTTATAAAAGAGATCCCAGAAAGCTGCCTGCCCTGTTTACTATGTGAGGATGCTATCAAAAGGTACCATCCATCCATGAGTACTGAGCCTTCAGCAAGCAAGCAATCTGCCTGCATCTTGCTCCATGATCTTGGACTTCCCTGCCTGCAGAATTGTGAGAAGCAAATTTCATTGTTTGTAAATTGGCAATCTACAGTATTTTCTTATAGCAGCCTGAATGGAAAAAGAAAAGTCATCTTCATCCCTTTCTTTTGACTCTGTGGTTTTTCTGGTTTATGTAAATGTTAATGAGTGTTATGGTTTCTTTCCATTCATTAACACCACAGTGCTGTACTTTACTCTTATTTGAAAGTTTGTCGCATGTCTGATATATATTTTTTATCTTTTAGTTTAAATTAAAATTTAATACCAGCATCTCTTTGTTGCATACTTAATTAAAGTTCCTCTGTAATATATCTTTTCATTAATCTAAAAAACCTATTCTGTGGTTTATTTTTTAAATGCTTTGAGCACTGTATTTGGTCTATGGTGAACTGTCTTCATTTCAATAGAGAATTAATCAGTTTCAAGTAGAAGACAGATTATTGTACCTGTCTAATGTGCTAAATGTATTTGTATACTTATAGTATTGAGTTAATTACTATCCTATTGAGTCTTATATAATGTATTGTAATGTTACTAAAGTTTTATGATATTTTTGTCTTAATTATTCAATGTTCTCTTATCCTATTCCACATGTTCTTGTAGAGATTCTAACTACTCATCTGAATTCAAATTTTATTTGACTCTAAAACTCAGAGTAGCCAATTTAAGTACATTTTTGAAATGCTGTTTATTATTTGGCAAAATAAACAAATGGCTTAAACATTATTTTAAATCTCAATAATTTTTAAATGATAATATCAATTGCTTATTTAAAGTAGGGTGACATCTAGGATATGTATTTACTGCATGAGCTACACAAACTCCAATACCCTTACATTTGCATATAAAATGTAAATGATAATCAGATTTTAAAATACATATTCATTAGCACAGAAAGGTTCTGCAAACATTTAAGAAATAAGTTCTGAGTACTAAACAAAAAGTGATTAATATATTTTAGAGAAAGTTTCAAAAAGCATTTAAAAAATCAAAGGTATTTTTGCTTAATTTCAAAGAAACAACTTTCAGTGCAAGTTAATTACAGTTCAATAAAATCTTCATTATATCTATTCACTTCTTCAGGCATTAACAAACATGTAAACAATCTTAAGCACCATGACCTTTGATACCATTACCCTCATGTCTTTCATTAAACTGCAAGAAATATTTATGTTTTGCTTGCAAAGAAGCAAGTTTACATATGATTCACACCAATCAACAATGAGTACATTGAACTTCAGTGATTAAGAAGAGTGGTAATATATTGTTTGTATGATAGAGTTCTCCAAGTTTTCATCAATTCCACAGGTTTTCAGGATTGGTTATATCTGACAGAATGAGGATGACTTAGTGGGCTAAATTCTGGTGGAGACAGGATGTTCTGATAGGTTCCGAGCATGCTTACAGAGTCAAAGACGCCTGTGAGCATCGTCCTGTACTGGTGTTCCTGTTATCCAGAGTATGGAGAAGACATAGCCATATAACAAGACACATCTGGATTTATTTATTTTATTCACAGAGATTCATTTTGTCACAATATGCAGTGAATGACTCATTATACTAACACTGCCTTCATGAGGACAACAGCTAGACATTACTTCACACCAAAACTTACCACACACTTAAAGGAGATGTCTATTTTCATCTATTCAGCATACTTTCTCTCTACTAGATCAGGAAATAAATTCCCACATAATAATAAGCCAGTTACAGTTAAATGTTTGTTATTTGCAAAAAAAAATTCTCATATTTATCTAAAGTAATATCACTTCTGATTAAAAAATAAGATATATCTTTGTAAAAAGTAGACAATATAGTCTCAAATAACAAAAAAGCATTCTTCAAAATGCCTAATAATTTATATGTGTGTTTGTGAGTATACGTTTGTGTAAGAGAAAGCAACAAGAAAAAGAGAGAGAGGGTAAGAGAGCAAAAAAGAACATTTTAGCAAATACTTCATTGAAAATAAATTGATTTTAGATTAAAGTAATGCAGTTACCAAAAGTTGTTTATTTAAATAAGATCAACATATATAACATTAAATGTAATATGTATTTTACCATATATGCATGGCATCATAGATTTAACATCCATAAAATGTAACCATGATTAAAGTCAAAAATATCCAAGAATCAATAAAGAAAATGAACTAAGTCTCATTCTGGGTTGGAATGCTTAATTAATATAGATTCTTAATGCTGGTGCTGAAAGTTAAAATTAAATTGCTTCCAAATTATCTGATTTATTTTGGGACACTTCCTAGGAAGGTAAGCATTTCCTCTAGAGATATGTTTATTTTACAGAAAAAAAATGATTGAGGGACTTCTTATAAATGTTTACTTAGAGGTCAATAATTTATACTTACATGACAGAATGTAATGTGTTTATCAATCATAGCACTACAGGAATATTAATCAAATATGAGGAAATCAAAAAATTGAGTGAAGACCATATGGTACACAAAGAACAAGTGTTGGAACTGTTGGAGGGAGAAGGAAATTATCTCCTAAGAGACAACATAATTAAAAATGAGAAAAATGCCCTCAACCTACAAATAGGAATTTCTAAGAACAAAGAATATTCAGTATAATTAGAAGAAAGAATTGTGAAATAATTAATGACAAATACACTCTGCACTATAATATGGGAAGATATAGAATATTAGTAAGTATCACTTAGAAAACAGGCAGGGAAATCATTAAACAGAACAAGCAGATATTTGCAAATGAGAAAAAATGTATCACATGATATTTTTATGTATTAGGAACAGCACAAAATACTTGAAAGAAATCTAAACACCACAGATAATAAATAACTGAAATTGGTCTGTAATTATTTTTCAATGTTAGAAAAGTAAATAAAAGAAAACTAGCTGGGCTCGGTGGCTCAGCCTGTAATCCCGTGCCTTGGGAGGCTGAAGTGTGTGGATTGCCTGAGCCCGAGGGTTCGAGACATGCCTGGGCAACTTGGCGAGACCTCATCTCTACAGTAAATCACAAAAACTAGCAGGGCGTGGTGGCATGCATCTGTAGTTCCAGCTACTTGGAAGGCTGAGGCAGAAGGATCACCGGAGCCCAGTATGTCGAGGCTGCGGTGGCCAGGAGTGGCCACTGCACTCCAGTCTGGGCGACAGAGTGAGACTCCAACTCAAAAAAAAAAAAGAAAAGAAAAGAAAAGAAAACTGACATTTGTATATAATACGTAAATTTTAAATCAGGAACATAAAAGTTAAATCTTGAAAATCAATTAACATTGGATAGAAAATGTATGAGATATAATGTAAATCAAACGAAGGAGAAGTTTGTCCCTGTACAGGCTACAGTTTTATGCAGAATAGAACATAAAACATAATGGAAACGATATTGTAGTTCTAAATGTAAATATTGTACCTTCTATTGTGATTCTGTTTCCCAGGTTAATATTGCTAATTCTTTAAAAATGAATTGGTGTGTGATCATTTTGCTGTGAAAGTTGAGAATGGCTATAGAAGACTTGCATTTGTACGGAAGAAGAATATATAAGGACTGTGAAATGTGGTAACAAATTGAGTAAATATATCTTATTTCCCTGGCATCCATTAACATATTAAAATGAAGAATTTCATTTTGAAAGGACACTATACTAACATATTAAACAGAGCCCCTTCCCCAGTACCCCATTCTATGCTTTTCTAATCTTCTTGAATTTCTCCTTTTAAAAAACCTAGAAATGCTTTTATCTGCCTTGAAAGAGAGACAATTTATCTCAGTGGAATAAATGATAAAACACTTTAAATTATTGGTTCTGAGTTGTTGTTGTTTTCTGGTTATTAGACCCAACATTCAAGACCAAAAATATTGAAAAGTAATTATCTTCCAGTTTTACTTTCTTTCCACCCAGTGTGGGTGGTACAGTTGGAGTAGGAGGTTCGACATGAGCTGAAGGATTGTCTACAAGGAGAGACTGCACATCTCTGTCAAATTAGGCAGCACTAGTTGCCAGCACCAAGAATCTGTGTGGGAGAAAACAGTCTGTTAGGGCCATTCTGTCACTATATGAGTGATAGTCACTCAGGGTTTGTATCTGAAAGTTATCTGAATTATCTTGAGTAAAGATTTTCTGCTGACATTATCCTTCATATCGCCTACTGATCTTCCATCAAGGTGATTAATTTTTGTTCTCTAGAAATTTTCTCCTGCCTAACTACTCTAAAAAACACCACTATCAATAACTCAAGATATGTACAGCTTCTTGTATATAAGGTGGGTCTCTGAATCCTTCAAATGGTTGCATTGGTTGGAAGGGAAAAATCCCATCCTTCAAGGCAAGTAGGATTACCAGGAACCAGCTCAAAAACACCTACGGACCAGAGGCCCTGGGGAAAGCTACTTCCTTCAATACACTCCTCCAACACATAATATATAAATAGGGAAAATGTATTTACACTAGAAATGATGCACTCCAGAAACATACCGCAACCTTGCTACGCAAAATGCCTATAAGGCCACAGTAAAAGTAAAGCAAACTCATGCTTTTGTTTTTCTAATATGCAGCAGTATATCCAGGGGTTTAATAAATGGAATGGTTCTAATATGCAAATTAGTCCCTATCTCTTAAAAGCAAGTTCTAGAGAAATGGCAGATAACGAACACACTTGGATTCAACTGGTGACTCTGGGATCCCTCCCAGCTTACACTCTTCAGGGAAGCTGAGCTAGTCAAAGAGCAAAAACACTTTAAATCTTGCAAATTTTTATGAGCCTCTGGTAAGAAAAATAGTTGATTCACTTTTGGTCATTATAAAACAGAAAGAGAGAAAAATAAGAGCTTTTGACAAAAGACAAGTCTTCCTGCTATGAACTTTCTATGATTTAGATATCAAAGCTTTCTGCCCTTTCTGTAGTTGTTGGAGAAAGTTTATGGACGTATTTTTCTAAAATTATTCTAGCAAGTTATGACCATTGTTAAAATGTTTATCATCTTTCCAGAAGTTTCTAAATTTACATACATACCTTCTCTCCGGAATCTTAATATATAATCTATTTTGTTATGTTGTACTTGTACTCATTACAATAAATCTTAATCTGTGCAAATAAAAGTTGCAAAATTTACTCAAGAAATAGATAATTGAGTAGATGTATAACAAGAAAGAAATTTTTGACTGTTACATTATTTCTTAAAAATATTCCAGATTCTGGCTAGACACAGTGTCTCACGCTTGTAATCTCAACACTTTGGGAGGCTGAGGAAGGAAGACCATTTGAGTCAGAAGTTTTAAGGCCAGCCTGAACAACATAGCAAGACCTTGTCTCTAAAAAAAACCCAAAATGTTAGCAGGCCTGGTGGTGTACACCAGCTACTCGGGAGGCTAAGCCTGAAGGATAGATCACCTGAGGCCTAGAGGTTGAGGCTGAGTGAGCCATGATCATGCCACTGTACTCCAGCCTGGGCAGCAGAATGAGACACTGACACAAAAAGAAAAAAATAACAAAAAAGAAAAAGAATTCAGACACTAAAACTTTACTTTTGAGTTCACTAAAATAACAAGAAAAATGTGCTTTGTAGCAAAAGTTCTCTGTAAACTGTAAAAATTACAAATGGCTCCCCACCAACTCCACAGGTAACATGCATAATTCTCCACATGACTGGCTACATCTTCCATCTTTCTCCCTACAGGCATTCACTGACTTTATGTTGGAAGAGTACTCACCTTTCATTAAGATCAAGCTGAAAGTGCCAGTTAATATAGGAACAACACTCATCTAATGAAGGATGGAGGTGTGCAAATGGATACTCAAACATTCTCACCTCAGTGTGAAAAATACATTGTTTTACATGATCTTTCAGTGCATCTACAACAGGATTACTTTCCAGTTGCCTGCAGCAGTAACCTGTCCAATAATGGGTCTTCTGTTGCCTTTTCTTTCTTCTCTGTCTCAATTTGTACACTTGCATCTTACTTACTGGGGTCACTACTCAAATCAATTCTTGCAACTAAGTCTTGTCTCTGGTTTTCTTTTGAACAAACCAGAACTTACTTACTGGTACCAAGACTGACCTTAGAAAGCAGATACTCAAAATGGGATTTGGGGTTTGGATATTTTACTGGCCACATAGTAGCAAAGATCCTCTTCTGATGACAAATGGGGTAGGGTCACTGTGATGTTGAATTTTGTGTATCAATTTAACTAAGCCTCGGGTTACCCAGATATTTGGTTAAGCATTAATCTGGACCTGCCTGTGAGAGTGTTTCTAGATTGAGATTAGCATCTAAATCAGTAGACTGAGTAAAGCAGACTACCCGATGTGTGTGTACACCTCACTCAACTTGTCAAAGGCCTGAATAGAACAAAAATACTAAGTCAAAATTTACTCTTAGCATGATTGTCTTGGAGCTAGGATATCAGCCTTCCCTTTTCTTTTAACTTGGACTCGGATTGACACTGCTGGTTCTCAGATCTTCAGACTCAAATTGAAACAATGCCATCAACTCTCCTGGGTCTCCAGCTTTCTGACACAGATCTTGGGTCTTCTCATCCTCTATAATCACCTGAGCTAATTTCTTATAGTAAATATTTTTATATACATACAGTCATCCCTTTGTACATACCAGAAATTGGTTCCAATAACCCCGTAGACACCAAAATCCATGCATACTAAAGGCACACAGATGGTATTATGGAATTTGCATATATGAAAATTCTGCCTTCTTTATTCATGGGTCTTGTGTTGCTAAAATACTGTATTTTCTATTTGTGTTTGGTTGAAAAAATCTGCATATAAGTTCAGACCCATATTGCTTAAGTGTTAACTCTATCTATCTTCATCTATCTATCTATCTATCTATCTATCTATCTATCTATCATCTATCTATCTATCATCTATCTAGTTGTAGCATTGGTCTGTTTAGAAAACTCTGACTAATATAGATGTTGCAACTTCCTTTAACACTCACTTACTGGTAGGTTCATGCTCACCTATGGTGCTTGAAGTTGTGATACAGGTAGAAGGACACAATACTAGTTTTTACCAGCTCTTGCAGTTGAAAGATTTAGAGGCAACCATATCTTACAAGTAACCATAAGATTTATATCATTGTTTGTTTCTTATTCATTGCCAAAGAAGACTTGAAAAAACTGATAGGTTCATATCTACCAACTATCAACTCAGTAAAAACATACTAGAACCAAATCAAGGTCTTTGTGATGACATTTAATTATACTATCTCTGGCAGGTAGAAGGAAACTATGTAGAAAATTATATCTATTATCTTATCATAAGAATGTAGGAAAATAAAAGAGAGATTTTAGTAAGAAAGGAAAAGAGGGAATTAAGTTAAGGCACTAAAAGATGCCTTAATAAATTAGTTACTGCCATAGGCATCTGACTTTAAAGTATTATAGACATAGAAGTACTGGGACTCTTAGTCCCAACCTAGGCATTTAAGTGAACATATTTAAAATTTTTGATCCACCCAGATTTCTCTGAAGTACCTGGGTTGATAGAAGTCACTCTCCTTGCTCTTGTTAAAAAGATTAGCTCGGCTGGGCTCGGTGGCTCAGCCTGTAATCCCAGCACTTTGGGAGGCCGAGATGAGTGGATTGCCTGAGCCCGTGGGTTCAAGACCCGCCCAGGCAACTTGGTGAGGCCTCATCTCTATAATAAATCAAAAATTAGCCAGGCGTGATAGTGTACACCTGTAGTTCCGACTACGTGAAAGACTGAGGTGGAAGGATCGCTTGAGTCCAGCAGGTTGCAGCTGCGGTGGCTGAGAGCATGCCACAGCACTCCAGCTTGGGCAGCAGAGTGAGATTCCAACTCAAAAAAAAAAAAATATTAGCTCCACGTTGCCTGATTAATATGTAAGAGCATAACCTGAGATGCATGTCTTTCTTAATGTTCCTTACCCTTCTCAGCATCAGTCCTGACTTCTCTTCAAAAGTTATCCAGATCTAGGTGAATAAATGCTCTCTTTGCAGCTGTATAAAAGAGATTATTTGCTTAAAATGCTCCATGAACTAGCAAATAAGTAATGGCAGAAACTTGGAAGACATATAAATTAGTGAAGCTTGAGTTTGAAAAACCAGGAAGTGAGTCAAATATGTAACTGGATAGAAATGGATTTATTGTTATGGGGGCATTCTGTTTTGGTGGTGTAGCCTGGCCAAGATTTCCAAAGTCAGCCTTAAACACTGTTAGAATGGCTCATTGAATTTGAGAAATGATGTGGAACTATAATGAATGAGATAGAAATGCTAAACTATGTTGGCAACATTTTGAGAAAGGGATAGAAATGCTCAGAAAAGTGGGTCAGGCCAGAAAGTACTAATTATGTAAGATCAAAGAACCTACCAACTGACTTTGTTCTTAGGAAGGAGAAAAGACCCTCCTTTTACAAGACATAAAAAATGCCTTAGTAATTGGGACACCAATATAGTTGAGAATTTCAGTAGTGTGTGTCCTCTATAGGTTAGGATTAATGGTTGGAGATTCTACTATGGAATTGAGCCTCTTACTGTAAATAAGAATAGCAGAACTTTAGAAACTAGGACTCAATATTTAACTGCCAGAGAATAGATGAGGAAAATTATCATCATGGGCACCAAGTTTGGAATGGCAACTAAGAGAACTGGAATTGTATAGCTCTATGCCAATACCGTTATATATATGATAGATAGGAGATGATAGATAGACAGACAGACTGATAATTTTAAAGAGCTGGCGAGGAAAAGCTGACATTAGTTACAAATTAAAAATATCATTATTGCTCACCTAGTTTATATTGAATCATTTCATAGGCCAGAGATCCTGATTGAGTTTAAAGAAAAACATTGAATCATCTTAACAGGTTAATAAAATAATTATTTCCAAAACCACTTCCAATGAGGGTCTAAGGCTAAGATAATTAGAAATAGTTACACCAGATCTTTCAAGAACTTTTAAGTACTGAGGTTGAGCTGACACTGATCCCAGGGCACACCAAAATGCTATTAAGATCCCTATTAGAACTGGAGTTTTCAGGGGTCAGTTGATAAATGGTATTCTGGTCCACCTTTTGCTCACATTTGTCTAGTGAGTTTGGAAAACTACCTTGTGCTCATTGCCCTGGTCATCCTGGTTATTGAGGGTATTATTGAGATGGATATACATAGCAACTGACAGGAATTAAGCTGGTTTGAGGAAAAGTTGATGAAGGACAATTACAGCAGGAAAGACCAACTGAAAAATCCCTGTATTGGGCAGGGCTCTTTAGAGACACAGAACCTATAAGTTATCTATTGATCATCTATCTCTATGCATCTATCATCTCTATCATCTTTTTCTCGATCATCTATCATCTGTCTATCTTAATCTAGGTATCTATCTAGATATCTGTGGGTGCGGGAGAGATGGGTGGAGAGAGATGAGGAATTTATTGTGAGAATTAGCTCACACAATCATGGAAAACAAGAAGTCCCATGATGTGCCATCTGCAAACTGGAGAACCAAGAAAGCCCATGGTGCAGTTCAGTCTGAGTCTGAAGGCCTAAGAACCAAGGGAGTTGTTGGTATAAGTTCCACAGTCCAAAGGCTCAAGAAGTTGAAGTTCCTGAGGGCAAGAGAAGATGGATTTCCCAGCACCAGAAGAGAAAGCAGATTTACCTTTCCTCTGCCTGCCTTTTTGTTCTATCTTGATTCTCAAAGGCTTGCATGAAGTCTGCCCATGCTCAGGGTAGCAGACCATCTTTACTCAATATCAGCGTGTGAACACACACACACACACACACACACACACACACACACACACACACACACATCTTCCAGAAACACACTCATGATTTTCTGGGTATTTTCAAACACAGTCAAGAGAACACAAAAATAATGATCACATTCCCAATAAAAACTTCTAATCAGCAATGAAAATAGTAAATCAGTGCAGAGAAGGTGGCAGGGATTGTGACATTCTCAAAGATAAAAGAGATTCAGAGATTGAAGGCCCATTTATTTTTCTGGAGTGACCAATGCAAAAAGCCATTGAATATGAAGAATTATGGGGCTGTCATGTAAATCTAAGCAAATGATAATCTCAAATGCATGTGCTGTGCATTAGATTGTATAAGATTATTATATATTTATTATAATAGCTCAACTACAGCCTCTGATTCTTGATTTTACATCTATGATTTGGCAAACATCCTTTTCTAGTCCCTTCATAAAAGTAGATTAAAAAAACAATCTTCATTCACCAAAGATAGACCACAGAAGATATTTGCTGTCTTGCCCAGGGCTATGATCGCACTCTTATAATATGGCCTGAAGTAACTATAATAGTCTTGAAATGACAAATAACAGAATATTGATCACTATGTTGATAATATCAGATTAATTGAATCTAGTGAGCAAGAAATGCAGAGAGTTCTTGATATTTTAATAATGAATGCCAGAATTTGAAACAAAATCTATATAGTTTTAGGGAACTTTTACAGGTGAAGTTTTTAGGGGAGCACATATCAGTAATTCAGGATATCCTCCATGGTAAAGGACAAGATGGTAAATTATTGCATCTTGTACCAGCTGACATTATAAAACATGCATAGCTTTTATTATGGTTCTTTGGATTTTCATACTCTCTCCATAAATATGCCACACTTGGGGATACTGCACCAATCTATGTATCAGAAAATTCCGAATCTGCCAGATTTTAGCAGTTTTCTGCATGAGTAAGGGCTTTTGTTCTTGTGAAACAGAATTCAGAGAACTCATCACAAATAAGGAGGTTAAATAGAATATCTGACAAGCCCTCATAAGAGAGTTTCAAGTATAATTTATATATAAAAGTAATAAAAATATAACGGAATATAAATGTGTAAAAGTGTCTCCCAATACTAAAGTGTCTTTTAGTGTCTTACTCATCCAAAAATAAATACTATGAACAGTTATTATACCCTTCAATTATGATAACTATTACTATAAAATTGTAAATAATACATATATAGTCTTCCCTTTCCATAATATATTTTATTGTATATGTAAAATATATCTATTTTCATTTTCCTGTTTGTTTCTATAGGACAACTTAATAATTATCTGCATTATTTTAGTTCAGTGATCTCCGGTTGATCTTTTCTATTGATTTGTCAAGAAATTAGATATAGATATAACCTGAAATAATCATAGAATTTAAAAACTGGGGGAACTTGGATGTTATTTTTAAGCAAGATCTTGATCATTTTTATGGGCTAACATAAGGTCTAATTCAAATCACAATAGCTAACTTTTCTTGATCATTTACTATTTGTTAGGAACTGTTCTATATCCTCTAAAATTCTCACAATAATCCTGTGATGCAGATCCTAGTGTGATCTTATTTTTCACAATAAATCTATGGTATAATACTATTAATAGACATCATCTTCTAGGCCAGTGTTTCCCAAGGGTAAACTTGGCAGTATCTAGAGACATTGTGGTTGTAAGGGACAGGGGCTTCGAGAGTGTAAAGACCAGGGATGTTAGTAAATGCATGCAACAGTCCAACAAAACAAAACAAAAGTCCAGCCCAAAATATCAGTCGTGCCAAGCAGAGAAATGTTATTATAAATGAGGAAACAGTCTTTGAAAATATGTCTTTGCTTAAGGTCATTAAGCAAATAAAGGCAATCTAATAGTTTGTAGGGAAAACTTTTAGGTTAAAAAAAAAATCACATTTCCGGGCTCAGTAGCTCAGCCTGTAATCCTGTGCTTTGGGAGGCCGAGGTGAGTGGATTACTTGAACCCGCGGGGGCGAGACCCACCCAGGCAACTTGGCAAGACTTCATCTCTACCATAAATCAAAAATTACCCGGGCGTGGTACGGCGTGCCTGTATTTCCAGCTACTTGGAAGGCTGAGGCAGAAGGATCGCTGGAGCCCAGCAGGTCGCGGCTGCGGAGGCCAGGAGCGGCCATTACACTCTAGTCTGGGCCACAGAGTAAGACTCCAATGCAGACACTAATTTTCATATGAATTGTAAAAAATACTTAAAATATCTGAAATAATATATGTTTTTCTGACCCTCCTTTTATTTTCTTCCAATATTTTGGTTTAAGTATATATTCATATCTATATCTAAATAATGTTCTTATTTCTTTTCCAAATTTGATTCCGTAAAGGTTTAATTTTGGCATTAGCAAATTCTTACATGTTTTGTTCAAGCCTTTCATTTTCTTTCTTTCTTTTTTTTTTTTTTGAGTTGGAGTCTCACTCGGTCGCCCAGACTGGAGTGCAGTGGTCGCTCCTGGCCACCGCAGCCTCGACCTGCTAGGCTCCGGCGATCCTTCCTCCTCATCTTTTTTTTTTTTTTTTTTTTTTTTTTTTGAGTTGGCGTCTCAGTCTGTTGCCCAGACTGGAGGGCAGTGACCGCTCCTGGCCACCACAACCTCCACCTGCTGGGCTCTGGCGATCCTTCCACCTTAGCCTTCCAAGTAGCTGGAGCTACAGGCACGCGCTACCACACCTGGCTAATTTTTTGATTTACTGTAGAGATGAGGTCTCACCAAGTTGCCATGGCGAGTCTTGAACCCGCGGGCTCAGGCAATCCACTCACCTCAGCCTCCCAAGGCACCGGAGTACAGGCTGAGCCACCGAGCCTGGCTCAAGCCTTTCTTAAGCATACTATATATTTTTATGTTTCATAAGGCAGTATTATCATACTTCACTCTTTCTGATCCGAGATTTCATAATTTTTAAAATTAACCTAAATTTAGCATATTATTTTTTTATTTATATCCCAGTTTATTAATTTTAACTTTGATCTATCTTCTCTAATAGTATTTCTGTCTTGATTTTAATATCCCAACATACATCACATTCCATATCATGGATAGTTTTTGTTGCAGGATTATTGTATCTCCTATAGTAAACCAATAGTATATTCAAGATATGAACTATCTGTTCAGATCTTAAATTGATTTCAAGTTCATTGCATTCTGTATATCCTGAATTACCTGACTGATGGCATTTCTATGTTTATTTTTTATTAGTGACTGTTCATTATTGAAAATAAATGAGAATGTGCTACAGAACGTATATCAGTAGTTGGAAATTGATAATGAGCTCATGGGATTGAGTCTGTAACTGACTTTTATCCAGAACTTTCAAGACTAAAGGAAGGACATTGATTCCTCTCCACTATAATACAAAGTAGAATATTGGTATATAATGAAGTGGCTCTGCCTACATTTGTCTGTCCTCTCTACAGAATTTGAGACCTTATCAAGAAATGTTTAAATTGACATAATTTCAGATGATATATCCAATCTTATAATGAGTTTATAATTTGATACAGGACAAATATTAACCTTAAAAATAAACAAGGCAGATAATACTCAGGAGGCTATGAGAAAGAATTGGTCTAATGCGTTAGCTACAGACAGAAGTGAGTTGCAGTACAGTCATCTCTCAGTATCCATGAGGATTAGTTTACAGACCTCCTACAGATACCAAAATCCATAGATCTTTGGTATATCTCTGATATACCAAAATCCGCAGACGCTTAAGGCCTCCACCCCCCACCATAAAATAGTATAGTATTTTCACATAACCTATGAACATCCTCCTGTATACTTAAAATCGTCTCTAGATTACTTGTTATACCTAGTACAATGAAAATGTCATGTAAATGGTTGTTATACTTTATTGCTTAGGAAATAATGACCAGAAAAAAAAGTCTTACATGATCAGTATAGATACAATTTTTTCCAAGTACTTTGATTAATGGATAGTTGAATCCATGGATACAAAACCCACAGATACGAAAGGACTTTGTATAATTTAAAGGGGAATTATTTATCCATTGATCCAAATGATACTTAAGTTAAAAAGTTGAATAAATGTATACTCTGTTATCATCCTGTTTAACTAATACAATTTTAAAATCAGATTTTAATGTCCTATAGTTTCACTCTTTTCTTATTACTTTTATTCTTCAAAATTTCTTTGCCGTCCTCATATAGCTCTGTATCAAAATGACATATATTTATTATTATTAGGCTCTTCCTAAATAGAAGTTGGGTTTTAATTGAGTTTGTATTAGAAATCCATGCTTTAAGATAGGAGAATGTTTCTCTTTGCAATTTTATTTTTTGCAAGTATGTTTATTTAATTAATTATTCCTTATTGTACAACATGAAGTTTTATATGAATTTTCATGTAGTGCTTGCATTTTTACAATTAATTATTGGATGATATTATCACAAAATTATCCTGTGCTAAGCCCTGTTCTTAAAAATATCATACTTAATCATCACAACAACCTCTTGGTGCCCATGTTATTATTATCTCATTTCTCATCTGTGAAGACAGTGATGTGGAGAGGTTAGTGAAAGCATTTAAGGGCACAAAGATAAAAAGTGATAGAGTCACTATGATATATTTTTAAGAAGAGTATGCATTATATAAATATATACGCTGTAATCTATAAATGTATATATAAGTATATTTTAATTAAATGTATATATAAGTATATTTCAATTTTTACTTACTTGTAAGCAAATACGAATTTATAAATTATTACACAAACACACTCACACCAAAATATGTTTTCAACTACATGTGTTTGGGGTACAAGAACACTGTGCTATTGATGTATTATCTCTTCTACCACAGTTGCAGGTTAAATTGTGTTCCCATGAACGATATGTTGAAATCCTAACCCTCATTACTTGTGAATGTGATCTTATTTAGAAATACAATAGAACGTGATTTTATTTAGAAACTACAGATAAAATCAAGTCAAGTTTGGGTTAGGGTAAACCCTAATCCAGCAGACCGGAGCTTTCCTAAGACAAATAGTACATGCGGGGAGAAGAATGCCATGTGAAGACACAGAGACATAAAAAGAGGGAAGATGGTCACTCAAAGATAGAGGCAGAGATTAGAATTAAGCTGTCACAAGCCAGGGGACCCTATCCACTGGAAATTACTAGAGGCAAGGAAGGACACTCCTCTAGAGGCTTTAGAGAGAACACAGCCCTGCCAAATAGCTTTTGCCATGAACTTCTAGCCTTCAGAAACATGAGACAATAAATGTCTGTTGTTATAAGCATGTAGTTTGTAGTACTTTGTTACAGCAGCCCTGGGAAATCAATACAAACTACATAATTCTCACATCAGTTCTAATAATTTCCAATTGACTTTAGTATATTAGACAACTCTGTTTTCGGTGAAACAATTGAAATTTATTATCTAATTTTTAATATTTGTATCTGATAGCATTATCCAATACTTCAAAGACACACTTTGAACATTGCAGTGTTCATACACACACACACACACACACACACACACACACACACTCACAAGCACACGCACATACATACATACATATCTAGGTCCTCACTGTAATGAATCTATAGTGTTACACAGGCTGTTTACTTGTGTTAGTACTTTTTTAAAATCTTAAGAGAGAATAGTATATTACTAGACAATCCAAATTCTTATAAGTTATATTTCCAATTTGACCAATGTGTTTTAGCATCTATTAAAATGATAATTTTTTCTCTTCCATTAAATATTTTTATGTCAATTATATCAATATATTTTAACTGTCTACAAGTTTTCTATTCCCAGGATAAACTTTCAAAAACAAAGATGCAATAGTTTTATGCTACAATAAATATGAACAATTTGATCTTATAGATTGTATAAATGATTTCTACAACTATATCCAATAATTTATTTTTTTAAAGATTGATAAACTATTTTAGATTTTAAAAAAATTAAGGAGATGGTAGGGAGTTCTGATATTCTCAATTCATTTATCCTTTTATTAACATTTCAACATATTAATAAAGCACTGATGATATTACCTTATTAATGATATATTTCATTCATATTTCCTTTGTTTTGACCTAGCGTCATTTTTTTGTTCCAGAATTTCATCTAAAATGCCAGATTGTAATTTGGTTCTTTGGCCTCATCTTGTCTGTGAGAACTTTTGAGAGTTTTGTTGTTTTTGATGACCTTGCTAGTTCTGAGAATTAGTGGTTAGGTACTTTTGAAATGTTCCTCAATTGAGATTTGTCTGATTTCTCTCTTTTTTTTTTTTTAGTAACTGGATGGAGGATATATGCTTGTGGAAGGAAGACTATAGGTTTTTTATATTGTAAAGTCATTATTTTTTCTGACTTTCTATCCTGTACTTTTTGGAAGGAAGCAACTTTAGACAATATGTTTAACTGTTTATGATATAAAATTTTATGTGTTTTGGAAAATGGATAGTGAATACAAGCAGAATATCAAACAGAATCATTTTATCATCATAAATTTCACCTGTGCTTCACCTTGTCAAACCACTAGTCCTCCCCCAATCCACTGGCAATTACTGACCTTTTTAGCAATTCTATAATTTTGCATATTGAAGAATGTCATACAAGTGAAATTATATGGTATGTAGGCTCTTCAGAGTAACTTCTTTCTCTTAGCAATGAGCATGTCTTTTTGTGTATTGATACTCATTTCATTTTGTCACTGAATGATATTAGTTTAATTGTTAAAGGTAAAATTTTCTCAGTTGATTTCTTCCAGTTTTGACAAATATTAATAAAGTTACTATAAACATTTGTGTGCTATTCTTTGTATGGGCATGAATGTTTAAATCATTTGGATGAATTCCTAGGAGTGTAACTGCTAGGTCGTGTGTTAAGCCTATATATGCTTTGCAAGAAATTGCCAAAATGTCTTCCAAACTAACTGCATATTTTAAATTTCTAACAGCAATGATTGAAGTTGCTTGTTGCTCTGCATCCTCACCATAATCTATCTTGTTAGATTTTTTTTTAAATTTCAATCATTGTTATGAACATTTAGTGATAGTTCATTATTCTAAGTTGCAATTCCCTGATGACAAATGATACTGAACATTTTTCATATTCATGTTTGCCATTTATACATCCTATTCGAGAGGTGTCTCTTTAGATCTTTTACACTTTGGGAGGAATGTGGTTGTTTTCTGTGTTGTTTTAATATTTTTGTATATTTTGAGTATAAGACCTAAATGCGATACATTTTCTCCCAGTCTGTGGTTTCCCATTTAATTCTCTTAGCAGTGTCTTTTGTAAGGCAGGGGTTTTTAATTTTAACAAAGCCTAACTTAACCATTTGTTTTTTTTTTTCTTTCACGGATCATGCTTTTGGTGTGTTATCTAAAAACCCATCGACACATCTAGGTCACCAAGATTTTTCCCTGTTATCTTTTAAAAGTGTTATAATTATACTACTGAACTGTGTTTTCTATAATCCATTTCTAGTTATTTTTTTGTGAACAGTGTAAAGTCTGTATCTAGATTATCTTTTGTTGCACATGCATGGTTCAATTTTTTTCTAACACCATTGGTTGAAAAGTCTACTTTTTTTCTCAATTCCCTTTGTTTCTTTATCAAAGAAAAGTTGACTATATTTATATGGGACTATTTTTGAGTAGTTACTTGTTTTGATCTATATGTTTATGCCTTTACCAATATCAATGCTGTCTTGATTACAACTTTATTATAGCTTTATTATTATTTTTTTATATTCAAAAATATAGTTTATTTAAAGTAAATTAGAGGAAGAGAGAAAGATTCACCTCCCCGTGGTGGCAGAGGGGGCCAAAAACCAGGAAGCATGGCGACAGTCATAGCTCAGAGCAAATGGCCACTCTAGAGTCTAGCAAGGCAATTACCCATTATAACTTTAAACATAAAGGTTGCTTAGTATGAGTTTTTCAGCTGGATCTTCTTCAGTACTGTGTTAACTATTCTGGATCTTTTCCTTTTCCACATAAAACTTAGAATTAGTTTGTCAATATCTAGAAAAATAGCTTCCTAGAATTTTGACTGGGATTGAGTTGACCTATGGAATAATTTGGAAATAATTAATATTCTCATGATATTTAGTTTTGCAATTCATTAAGATGAGATTTGTTTCCATTTATGTAGATATGCTTTGATTTGTTTTATCAGGATGTTGCAGTTTTCTGTATATAGATTTTGTACATATTTTCTTATATTTATACTTAATCATTTTTATTTTATTTTTTATAATACTGTGAATCATATTTTAATGCAAAATGCAATTGTTCATTGCTGACATATAGCAGAATATTAAACTTTTGTATATAATTATACTTTTAATATTTGTATCACGGAACTTTGACATATTTATTAATTGGGTACAGAAAATTTGTGTTAGTTTTTTGGAATTTTCTATAGAAAGAATTTGTTCATCTAAGAGTAGATTTACTTCTTCCCAATAATAATACATTTTATAACTTTTTCTTGTCTTACTGCGCTAGCTAGGACTTCCAGTGCCATCTTGAATGGGGATGTTGAGTGTAGTACTTCCTACTGTGTTGCTGATCTTATGAAAAAGAACTATCTAGTTTGATGTTAGCTATAGGAAGTTTTTGTAGATATTCTTTAGAGAATTGAGACAGTTTTCCTCTACCATAGTTTGCTGAGAGTTTTAATTGTGAAGCATTTTGAATTTTTATTGAATACTTTTTTTCTGAAATAATTCATTTAATCAAAATTTTTATGATGTTTATTTTGTGGTTTACATCAACTGACATTTCAATACATAACATCTTCACCCTTTTTCATCATTTTTAAAAATTTTATTCCCTTTTTAAAATCCTGCTTTGCTTATACTTGGTGAGAACTAACTTGCTGAAATATTGAAGAAGATATTTTCATCTATTTCATAACATACGTTGGTCTCTAGTTTTCTTATTCTGGTAATGTTTTTATATGGTTTTGGTTCAAGTAATGCTGACCCTATAGAATGAGACAGAATATTTTTCTTCTATTTCTATTTTCTGGAAGAAATTTTGGAGAACTAAAGAAATTCTTCCTCAAATGCTTGAAAAATTATCTCATGAAATCAACTGAGCCTCATACACTTTTATGGAAACTTATTAATCATGGATTTAATTTCTTTTATAGACATAGTCAAATTCAGGCTGCATAATTTTTCTCTGAATAAGTTTTGGTCATATGTGTCCTCACAAAACTGACCCATTTTATGTAAATTGTCAAATTTATGGCCTAGTATGTAAAAAGTATTTCTTATAATTTCATTGTCCAATGGATCAGAAGTAATGCCTCCTCTTTCATTTCTGATATTAGCAACCTGTATCTTCTTTCTTTTCTTCTTGATTAGCCTTGCTAGAAGTTTTTAATTTTATTGTTCTTTTTAAAGAAGAAGTTTTCCTTTCATTGGTTTTCCTGTAATATATATACTTTTTAATCTCTGCTTTCTTTTTTTGTTTTGTTTATTTTTGTTGTGCTCCATTTTTCTTTATTTGAAAAATATGGGGGCAATTCAAGGTGAGGTAGCAAATGTTCATTATGCAGATACCCTTGTTGATGAGGTGTTCCCCTCCCTCCTGTGACAGTTTCCCTCAACTGCCAATCCCAACCCCACTCCCCTGGCAGTTTCCTACTACTGCTATTCCCTTTTCTATACTATTATGATAATTATTCAAAGTTGCTTATGAACGAAAACATATGATACTCTGTTCTTTGTTTCTGTGATAGATCACTGAGTATGATAGCCTCTAAATCCATCCAAGTTGCTGCAAAGTCCATATGTTTGTCCTTCTTTATGGTTGCATAATATACCATTGTGCATATGTACCACATTTTTTTATCCAAGCCACCTTCAATGGGCTACATAGTTAGTTCCATGTTTTTGCTATTGTGAATAGAGCTGCAACAAACATGCGGGTGCAGGTATCTTTTTGGGACAATGACTTGAGTTCCTCCAGGTCTATTCCAAATATAGGAGTTGTTGGATCATATGGAAGGTCAATTTCTAGTTCTTTCAGAAATTGCTACACTGTCTTCTAAAGTGGTTGCACTAGTTTGCATTCCCACTAGCAGTGTGGAAGTGTTCCTTTTTCTCCACACCCTCACCAGCATCTGTTGTTTGTTTTATTAATGATGGCCATTCTTACTGTGACTAGGTGGTATCTCAATGTGGTTTTGATTTGCATTTCTCTGATGATTAGGGAGGCTAAGCACTTGTTTATGAGTCTGTTGGCTGCCTATATATCTTTTGAGAAGTGTCTATTCATGTCTTTTTCCGCTTTTTAATGGAACTGTTTGTTTGTTTGTTTGTTTGTTTGTTTCCTTTCCGTGCATTTGAGTTCCTTGTAGATCCTAGATGTTAGGCCTTTGTCAGATATACAGTCTCCAAATAATTTTTCCCATTCTGCAGGCTGTCTCCCTGCTGTCTTGATGGTTTCTTTTGCTTAGCAGAAGCTTTACAGTTTGATGAGATCCCATTTGTCTATCCTATCTCTTACAGTATGGGCATTTGGGTATTTGATCAGGAATTGGTTGCCATTTCCGATTTCCATAAGGGTGTTTCCTGCATTTTCTAAGATTCTCATAGTTTGAGGTTTTATGTTTAGGTCTTTGATCCGTTTAGAGTTAATTTTTTGTGTATATCGACAGGTAGGGGTCCTGTTTCAATCTTCTGCATGTGATCAGCCAGTTTTCTCAGCACCATTTACTGAGCAGGTCCTCCTCACACCAGTGGTTGTTGTTGGAGGCTTTACAAAGATGAGTTAGTTGAGAAATTGAGGCTTTGCTTCCAAAATCTCTATCCTGTTCCATTGGTCCGTATGCCTGTTCTTGCACCAATACCAGGCTGTATTGATTATTATAGCTTTATAGTAAAGTTTGAAGTCTGAAATTGTGATACCTTCTTCTTTGTTTCATTTGCTAAGGATTGTTTTGACTATCCGTGGTCATTTATGTTTCTAAATGAATTTCTGTATTATCATTTCCAGGACTGAGAAGAATGATATTGGTAATTGAATGGGTATTGCATTGAATCTGTTGATTGCCTTTGGTAAGATGGACATCATAGCAATGTTGGTTCTTCCTGACCATGACCATGGAATATTATTCCCTTTGTTTGTTTCTTCTTGGATTTCTTTGGGCAGTGTCTTGTAGTTCTCATTATAAAGGTCTTTCACTTCTCTGGTTAGTAAAATGCTGAGGTATTTCTTTTTTTGTGTGTTTGGCTATTGTGAATGGGATTATGTGTTTTATTTGTTTCTCCACCTGCTTGTTGTTGGTGTATAAGAATCCAACTGTCTTTTGCACATTTATTTTGTACCACAAGATTTTGCCAAATTCTTTATCAGTGCTAGGAGGTTTTTGACAGATCTCTTGGATTTTCGATGTATAGGAACATATGTTCAACAAAGAGTGATAACTTGACCTCCTCTTTTCCTATTTGGATACCCTTGATTTCTTTCTCTTGTCTAATAACTCTAGCTAGGACTTCCAACACAATGTTGTACAAGAGGGATGGGAGTGGGCAGTCTTTTCTTGTTCTGGTTTTCAGGGGAATGTTTCCAGTTTCTGTCCATTTAGCAATATGCTTACTGTGGGTTTGTTGCAGATGGCGCTTACTATATTGAGGTATGTTCCTTCTATACCTAGGTGTTCAAGGGTTTTTATCAAGAGGGGATGCTGGATTTTATCAAAAACTTTTTCTGCATCTAATGAGATAATCATGTGGTTCTTGTTTTTTACACCTATTGATGTATCTAATTATGTTTATGATCTTGTGGATGTTGAACCAGTCCTGCATCCTGGGGAAGAAGCCTACTTGGTCATGGTGGATGATTTTTGAGATATGTTTTTGGATCCAATTTGCTAGAATCTTGTTGTGGATTTTTGCATCTATGTTCATAAGGAATATTGGTCTGTAGTTCTATTTTTGGGTTAGATCTTTACCTGGTTTGGGTATCAATGTGATGTTAGCTTCGTAAAATGATTTGGAGAGAATTTCATTCTTCTCAATTACCTGGAATACTTTCCATAGGATTGGTGTCAGCTCTTCCTTGTATGTTTTGTAGAATTCTGCTGGAAAGTCATCCAGTCCAGGGTTTTTGTTTTGTTTTTTTTTTTGTAGGTAGTTTTCTTATGACAGAGTCAATTTTCTGGGTTGTTATTTGTCTATTTAGTGTCTCAATGTCTTCTAGCTTCAACGTTAATAGATGTAGGTTATATGATGTCAGAAAGTCCTGCATTTCATTTAGATTATCAAGCTTGTTTCCATACAGATGTGTATAGTAATCTCTAATAATCTTTTGTATTTCTTTGGGGTCAGCTGTGATTTGATCTTTTGTATTTCTGATTGTGTTTATTTTGGCTTTTTCTCTGTTTTTTGGGTCATTCTGGCTAGAAGTCCATCAATCTTGCTAATTCTTTCACAGAATCAATTTTTTGTTTTGTTGATGCTTTCTATGATATATTTGTCCTTCCTGTACTGTATTTGGACTCTTATTTTGGTGATCTGGATTTTTCTGCAAAGTTAGGGTTCTGGTGGTCTTCTCTTTCCAGCTCCCTTAGGTGATTTGCTAGACTGTCAACTTGTGATCTTTCTATTTTCCTTATGTGTGTTTGTAGAGATTACATTCCCCTCTTAGAATTGTTTTCATAGCATCCCAGAAGTTTTGACAAGATGTTTCTTCATTTTCATTTGTTTATATGAATCTTTTAATTTCTGCCTTAATTTCAGTATTGACCCAAGAGTTGTTCAGCATCATGCTGTTTGGTGTTCATGTCTTTATGGGCTTTGGGGAAATTTTGCTGGTGTTGGTATTAATATTTATTCCACTGTGGTCTGAGAAGGTGCATGGCTATATATCAACCTTATGGACTATGTTTGTGCTTAATTTATGGCCGAGGATGTGATTGATCTTGGAGTACATTCCATGTGGTATGAGTAGAATGTATATTCTGTGGTTTTGGGGTGAAATACTCTGTAGTTATCTATTAAATCTATTTGTTTGAGTGTCAAGTTTAAGTTCTGGATCTCTTTGTTGATTTTTTGCCATGTTTACCTATCTAGGGCTGTTAGTGGGGTATTCAAGTACCCTGACATATTAGTGTTGTAGTCAATATCCTTTTTTAGTTTATTTAGTAGTTGCTAAATGCTGGTGCTCCTGTGTTGGGTGCATATATATTTAGGATGAATATTTCTTGTTGATGTATTAAGTGTTTTATCATTATATATTGTCCTTTCATATCTCTTTAAATTATTGATAGCTTAAACATTGTTTTGTCTGAAATTAGGTTCATGACTCCTGCCTGTTTTGGTGATCCATTTGCCTGGAAACTCATTTTCTATCCTTTAACTTTGAGTCTGTGT
The DNA here is from genome assembly GCF_000164805.1 of Carlito syrichta. NCBI lineage: Eukaryota > Metazoa > Chordata > Mammalia > Primates > Tarsiidae > Carlito > Carlito syrichta. The sequence continues at coordinate 28,329 of NW_007259538.1, read as the reverse complement.
GCATTCTTTGTGGTGAGATGAGTTTCCCTGATGCAGCAAACAATTGGGTCATGGTTTCTTATCCAGTTTGTCATTCTATGTCTATTCAGTGGTGCATTTAGTTCATTCACATTCAGGCTGATTATTGAAATTAATTGTTTTGCCCTGTCATGAGGGTCTTATGAAGTTTTTTTTCTTTGTTTCCTTATTTTCTTTTATCTTTGGGGTTGATGTGTGTGTTTGTTTTCAAGTTTGTTGTGATGTATTCTCTGTTGATTCTGTGCTCTGCTGTTCTCTTGGGAACTGTGTAGTCATTCTTTTTTCTTCTGTGCTTAATGCCTTTTTAAGTGTCTCCTATAGAGCTGGTCTTGAATTGCATAATCTCTTAGGAATTGGATGTCTGGGAAGGATTTTAATTCCCCATCATTGATGAAGCTGAGGATGGCTGAGTAGAAAGTTTTTGGTTAAAATTGTTTATCTTTGAGGACTTTGAATATTGGACTCCAGTCCCTTCTTGCTTCTAGTATTTCCGTTGATAGGTCTGATACTATTCTGATTGGTTTTCCCTGGTAGGTAGTCTGCCCTTTCTTTCTTGCTGCCTTTAGTATTTTTTCTCTTGTGTCTACTTTGTGTAGGTGAATTACTATAGTCTAGGGGTTGGTCTTCTCATTTGATATCTTGTGGGGGTTCTATGTATCTCTTGTGTTTGACTGGTCACATCTCTGGTGAGATGGGGAAAGTTTTCTTGGATAATCTCCTGGAGTACTTGCTCCAAGGTGCTCTCCATTTCTGTTTCTTCTTCTGGGATACCAATCAGGTGTAGGTTCAGCCTCTTGGTATAATCATGCATCTCTTGGAGGCTTTGTTCTTTCTGAGTTTTCTTTCTATGTTTTATATAGATCAGGTTAATTTCATGTTCTGGTCTTCAAGTTCTAAGATTCTTTCTTCAGCTAGATTAATTCTGCTTTCCATGCTTGTCATCCCATTTTTTATTTCCTGAATGAAAATTTTTATGGTCAAAATCTCTGTTACAAGTTCTTGCAGTGTTACATCTTGTCTTTCTTGAGTCTTATTCACTCTTTCCATCCATTTCCTAATCCCTGTCATATTCTGGGGTGAGTTGTTGGTGACTTTCATTGTTTGTGCTTTAAAGTCTGATTATTCAGACATTTTCTTTTTGTTACACTTGAAATTACCTGTGATCTTCCACTGGTTTTTCCTCATTTGTAACAGATCTCTTGCTTTTCCATTATTTATTGGCAGTAGGAAAGGCTTTCACTTCTGATGTTTGTTCAGCCCTTTATTCTTCCCTGATCTGGGCTCTGGATTTGTTCTATTTTTGCAGCAGGACTGTGGGTGGGAAGCTTTGTTATCTCTTATAGTTTTGAAAGTTCAATAAGCAGAGGATGGGGAACTAGGATTCAGAACTACTTGCAAATCACAATGTCCACTGATTGTGATGTGTATTCCCTGAGACCCCCTTTCCATCACCACTCTATATGATGACACAATGGGTACAAGTTTGTACTCTCAGAGTCCAATATAGCAGCAATGAGGAGAACAGAGAACAATAGAATGAAATAAGATGGACATAATTTTTTTAAATGAAAATAAAAAGGCATAACAATGAAAGCAGAAACAAAAGCAAAAAAAAAAAGTTGAGCACAAACAAATACAAACACAAATACACACACACACACACAGAGAGAGAGAGAGAGAGAGAGAGAGAGAGAGAGAGAGACCAAAACAAGCTGGAATAACAACAAGCTGGAATAACAAGGTGAGACAAAACAAAAAACTGCAACAAAAAACTGGAAAAACTAAACACAAACACACTCATAGTCTTAGCACAAAATGAAAGGAGAAGAAAAAGAGAAAGACCAGGAAAAAAACCAAAAAGGAATTCAGGTTGAACTGTCACACGTATATCCACACCAACCTTAAACTACTTTTTAAAAAGAGAAGAACAAGCCAGGCTCGGTGGCTCAGCCTGTAATCCCACGCCTTTGGGAGGCTGAGGTGAGTGGATTGCCTGAGCCCGTGGGTTTGAGACCCGCCTGGGCAGTGAAACCTCATCTCTACAATAAATCAAAAAAAGAAAAAACAAACATCAGCCGGGCATGGTAGCGCATGCCTGTAATTCCAGCTACTCAGAAGGCTGAGGCGGAAGGATCACTGGAGCCCAGCAGGTTGAGGCTGCGGTGGCCGGAAGCAGCCACTGCACTCCAGTCTGGGCGACAGAGTGAGACTCCAACTCAAAATAAATAAATAAATAAATAAAATTTAAAAAAATAAAAAGAGAAGAACAAAGGAGCAAAATAAACCAACAAAATACAAAATAAACTGAAAGATAAGTGCTCAATCATTCACATACACACATAAACATAAAACAAAAAAGAAAAGAAAAAAAGGGGAGGATGCAGATCAAATCCTCACATACACATTCATGTACAAAGAAAAACATTTTAAAAATAGAAAAACTAACAAAAAGGTAAAACAATTTTAAAACTTAAAAAAAAAACTCTGTACTCTTATGGCAGGTTCTGTAATTGTTCCTCTTGTCTGCATCTCTAGTATCTCTTGCAGAGCTTCTGCCTGTTTCACTCTTTCCCCAGTGTCTGGTCCAGGGAAGGAGGAGGGGCAGTGAGACTGGGTGGGGCTGCAGTTCTCTCCTCCCATTCTCATATGGTCAGGGGGATCCCCTCCATTGAGAAGGTGCAGTTTTGTCTCTTCCCCAGGTATGTACTTGCAGGAATGCCCCAGCTAAGTCTATCCAGAATGAAGTTCTATTGTGGCTGACATCCAGGCTCTGTCTGAGTTTTTCCTCTCAGTATTGCCCCAGCCGTGTGGGTTTGGCATTCAGAGGATTGCTGGAGAAAGGGGAGGTTGAGTCAGCCCCAGACTCACCACTGATATCTTTGGAGGTCTTTCTCATCCTTTTCTGGCCATACCTTTTGTTCTGTGACTGAATCAGAGGAGAGAGAGAGGCACCTGAGACTCAGCACTTGCCCTGTCCCCAAAGTTTTTGCTTTCAGGATATTCCCTCTGGGTCACAATCAACCACTGAGTAGTAGATCTGACGGTCACAGAGATCCAGTCTGTTGCTCCATAGTGAGCATGTCAAAGGACTTTCCTGTTCCATTTTAAAGATGGTGATGGGGTGCCTCTTTTATCTTCTCCAGTGGGACTCTGCCTCTGGATTCCCTCTGCAGCCCTTGCTGCTAGTGTCTAGCTAGGTACTGAAGTGGTGAGGTAAAGCCTGGAGCTGGCAGTATCTCCCACTGGAGTGATGAAGCAGAGCCTGGAGCTGGCAATCTCTCTCACTGGAGTGATAAGACAGAGCCTGGAGTTTGTAGTCTCTCCCCACCACTTCTTTGCAGGAAATCTTTTGTCAGTTTAAAAAGAAAAATGGTGCCCAGCTTCTGCAATCTGGGAAGCACCACGGACCAAGCAGAGCAGCTGTAGCACCAGCTGCTTCACCAGAAGGTCCCTGACCGCTTGCTCATGAGCTCCCACTTAGTCAGTCTCTCCCAGCATCTTCTTCCCAGGAAGGGTTTTGTTGATCCAAAAAAAAAAAGATGGTGTTTGGCTTCTGCATCCCAGGAATTTCTGTGGCACCAGCTGCTGCACTAGGAGAGCTCTGGCTGCTTGCTCCCTCCTGAGCCCTCACTAAGTCAGCCACTCAACACCCACTCACTCACCAGGATGTACATAAAATTTTCCATATACTCACTCACTCACTCACACTGGGACTCTCATAATCTGATGATTCGGTTGCCATCTTCCTGAAACCTCTCTGCTCTGTTTTTTAATTATTCTTTTCTATCTGCTTATTTGCAGTTTAAATTATTCTTTGGTATCCAAAACCTACCGCTTAATGTGTACCGTTTCCTTTTCATTCTTTCTTAATGTTTCCATCTCTCTGTTTACATTATCCATCTATTATTATGTTATTCAGCTATTACAATCATTTTGAATTTTCTGTATGACAATATTATATCTGTGTATTCTGATGATTGCTTTGACTCTTCAGAGTAATATTTCCTACTTCATAGCATGCCTTTGAATTTTGTGTTAAAAGTCAGACATAATATTTCAGGTACCAGGAATTAAGAAAACTATATCTTTAATGTATGATTTTATGTTAACTCTTATAGCTAGCAGTTAAATTGTGTTTAATATTTGTTGTAGCTGTGGGCACCAGAAACTTCAAATACTACTAGTATCCTTTTTTTGTCTCTCCTACTGCTTTTGGATATTCTCAAAAACTCCCTCTTAAATAGACTTTGTGCCTTATGACATTTTTAGCTGTAATCATCTATTATTTTACAGCAGAAATGTTGATATGGAGTTAGGGCATGAGGTGAGTAAGCATTCCATAATCTTATGATAAACTCTCAGTCTCTTTGTGGGCCTGAGTTTCCCTACTATGTCTTTTACAAGGGGTTCTTAGCCTTATTCTGTCCTTAGGTGAGAGAGGAAGGCCAGAGGTACCTGACAAATAAATGCTCTTCCACCTATTATGATTAGATCCAATTATTTTTCCCTGGAAACAAGGATTTTTGTTATAGAGAATACCTACGGTATATAACAGAATAGTCAAAACATGTGAATACTTTTCTATTGTTTTTTTAATTTGAAGATGTGAAGAACATGAAGGTATTCTAGAGGAAAGTCTACATAAATGTAAGACTCTTCTAAGTGTGAGTCCATAACAGTTTTTCATACTCACATTGTTTTTCACTCAGTCACCAGCAATTTGTCAAAATTATCCTCTAATATTTCTGCCAGTTTATGGCTCTGGTGGCTTCTGCCCCATTTAAGCTGATTTCATCTATGGTTCTGCATATGTGCCTGTCTCTCGAGATTTGGGCATGGCAGTTTGCTATATAACTTTATTTTTTTGATTTAGCCAAGAGAAGTGATCTTTTCTGTTCATTAAACTTTTTTACTTGTTGTAAGGACGGGAGTAGAAATTGCTAAACTTTTTTACATATTAAAGCTGAAAACTACCTCCCAATAATTGTCTTTTAAGCGTTTTGCTTTTGTCTGTACTCTTTTATCAGATTTTTCTTTCATAGAAATCTAGATTTTTGTGTGAATTGATTTTTTTCCTCTTAGTATAACATTAAATTGTGTTTTATTTGGATTCCACCAAAGTCCAAGTCTGAGAACTAATTAGCACCCAAATAGCTAATTTGTTTAGTAAATTGAGAAACCGTGGTAATGGAGTAGAAAAATTAGGTAACAAAAATGAAGAAAATCAATAAAACATATGCTTATCAGTGAGTTAAACACAGCAGTCAACTGAGGCTCAATTTTACCAGGAATCCTGCAAGCAGCAGTAAAATATACCACTCAGTTTTCCCACCAAGAGCAGAGAGAAAGTTGGAGTATTTATTCACCAATCTGTGTCCCCCACTGTCCAAAGGGTGCTTCTGGGGTCTTAACATCACTGCCTTTTTATTTGCTCCATTTACTCATGAGAATACTTCAACAGCTGAAGAACATCTTCAGGCAGAAAGACAACATTGTTTTAGAACATTGTTTTGTGAGATCATTAAGCAGGTGCAAAATCAGTACCAGAAATTGGGTAGAAATATTTTCACATGCATTTCAAAATTGTCCTGCTATAATTTAGAATGTCTTTCAGGTGGAATTAAGTGGATTTGAGTAGTGAATTGATGTAACTGTAAAAGATGCTTTTGCTATCTCACCCCATCTCCACCATAGTGACACTCAGTTTAAAAATAGTATTCTGATTTTTACTAAGGCGATACAGATAAATTCCTGGAATGCTTAATTTATGGTTTTTTTCTGTTGTGTTAGAAGCTAATGTTATGCTACTATGCCCACCCCCCAAACCACATCTTCAATAGCATCAACGGATAAAGTATATCAAAAAATAAAATATCAAAATATAATTAGTATGTAGGATTTGATGCTCATTTTTAAAATGTCTTCTTTAGTTACACAAAAGTTTTTAAGAAACACAAATAAAACAAGTAATCTTTGAGTTAAAGATAGAGATTTGAACAACAAAAAAAGAAAATGCGAACCAGCTTGAAGCTTATGTTCTGAGGATGTGCATACGTTTCTTCTTTTGGAGTTCTGAAATCTTACTATAATTGCCTTAAGAGATCTTTCTTCATTCATCTTGTTTATTATTCCATAGAATTTTTTTTTATTATTATTTGAAAGCTTGTTCTTTCAAAGCAAGAAGAGATTTTTTACGTATTTATGATCTGGAAGTAAGAATTTCACAATGTAGTATTGCTCACGTTTCACATTTTTCATAGATGTTCACATATTTTAAACTTTTTTCACATATTTTCTTCTTTTGTACTATGTTTTATGTTCAACTACAACTTCCCATAGTATTCAACCATTCAAGTACCAGATTATATATAATTTTCCAACTAAAAAAAATTAATGTGACAATAAATGATTATGAAACAATGTGAATGTACTTAGTGCCACCTAATTGTACACTTGTAAGTGGGTAGAGTGGTAGATCTTATGTATAATTTACCAAAATAGGCATGATTTTTGAAGTATTATAATGCACACGTTATTCTATAGCTCGTATAACTCTCTAGACTTACATTTTGTATTTTTTATGGTTGGATGGATGAATAGATAGAAAGATAGACAGATAAAAATGAAAATATATTATTTATTTCAGTATTCCATATTATTAGTATAATATAATTTGATTAACAATTACTTGTTCATGGCCCTCATACTGTTTCAATATTTGTAGTGACTATAAAAAAAGTCACAACTTTATTTTTCTGTTAGAGAATCACAAAAATATTCAAATGGGATATTGACTGCATGATTATTGTTAAATGAATGTAAGCTGTTAGGCCATACTTGCATATTTTAAACAAACTATAGCATTTACCTTAAGTGAAAATATTAGGGTTTTAAATTAAATGTTGTCTGTCTCAGTCAGTTAATTAAAATAGCAAGAATAGCTGGGCTCAGTGGCTCAGCCTGTAATCCCTTGCTTGGGGAGGCTGAGGTGAGTGGATTGTCTGAGCCCATGGGTTCAAGACCCGCCTGGGCAACTTGGCGAGACGTCATCTCTACCATAAATCAAAATTTAGCTGGGCATGGTAGCACACGCCTGAAGTTCCAGCTACTTGGAAGGCTGAGGCGGAAGGATCGCCGGAGCCCAGCAGGTTGAGGCTGTGGTGGCCAGGAGCGGCCACTGCACTCCAGTCTGGGCGACTGAGTGAGACTCCAACTCAAAAAAAAAAAAGTAAGAATAGGGTTAAATCAGTATAGTAGGCTATTATGTTTGAATTTGCAGGAGTAATTTATAGTACTTATAATTATAGCCATAAAATATATAATGGGCTGTGGCTTATGAAAGATTAAGGAGAGCAGCTAAGGTCTTTTTAAACAGTACAGGATACCTTACAAAGTAGTGAGTTCTTTGTTATTAGAAATGTTCGAGCAAAGTTTAACTGGAAACCTGCCAAGAGTATTTTAGAGGACTGTTACATTATATTGAAAACTGAAATATCTGTCCTCTATGATCCCATTTATTTCTAAAATTCTGAAGTCCATCAAGTAATGTAAAATTGGAAACACTTGCTGATCATTACATACAGAACTAGATTTATACTCCTGCAATTAGACAGTAACTTTTTTTAACCTATGGCCATATTAATTTTATTCTATTACAGTTATTATAGAATTGTATCAAGACTTCATATCTCTTTTTTAAAAATTGTACACTGAAGTATAAGCCTATTGCATTAAACTTCAGGACCCCTGCTAGGAAAAAAATATACAGAACCAACTCACATATCTGCAACTCATATAAGTGCAAAGTGTAGCATTAGATTGAAAGTATGGACTTTTGGTGTGGGGTATTTTCCAAACCACTTTTTTGGCAGAAAGAATTAATAATCAAATTACATCAAAGAATCAAATATCAAAGTGAAACTTATATGTGATATTGGCATTCATTCTTTTATTCCTTAATTCATTAAACACAAGTTATTAATGTGCACCTACATATAAAGCAGATCCTCTTCTAATTAAATTCTTCACTAATACAGGTGGGATCTTGGACAGAAGTTTAACCTATCTAAGCTTCATATTTCTTGACTGTCAAGTAGAAAGTAAAAATATTTCTTTCAATGAGCTTTTGTAAGAATAAAAACAGATGTTTTCTGTAACTCACTTAATAGAATGCTGTGATTATTTGTTGAATGTATTAGATGTTATCACTTTGGGTACATAAATATGATTCTAGATGATAACTTATTCAAAATCAAAATATCTAATTTTTTAGAAAACTCAAGTAAGGAATAAATTGAAATATGTAAAGTCTACTCTGAAAAGGAAGAATGAGAGATTAAGAAAAATAGTCCATATTTCAGAGATTAATAGACCAAATATAGTCTATGCTTTTGTACTGAAAATGTTTATCTAAGAGCTAATCTTCCTAGGAGTCACAATTTATTTACTTATATTAGGTTATTATTTCAATTGTGGGCCTCTGTTTCCCATAACAGAATGTGTACACAATAGTCAGTTAAAATACAGTTTGAGAGAAATGATGACATGGTTGGTCCAATGACATCACAAACAAAGGGCATCCAGGGAGGTTCTCATTTACAAAAGACAGCATGCCAAAGTGTTCTATAGTCTTTGGCAACCATCATCATTTCTAACAGCTCTACTCCTATAGCCTGCCTTTTTCTTCATTCTTCTCTGATGTTTTCCTTTCATGTTTCTTTTGTTTACTTTTTCTTCTACATATTTCACTATACTTGCTAATAAAAGCTGTTCATAGGCAGAATTAAAACATTTCAGTCTTTTCTTTAAGATAAATCTATAAAGAAAAATATCTCTCTATATATCAACACAATGGATAATATGTCATAGTAATCTGTTGGGAGACTCCATTGCATAATATTTCTTCCTGACAGATGTCTTGTTAAGTAGCATGGAACAAAACTCTCAACTATGTTAGTTACTCCTTAATATTCAGATACTGGTTCTGATGAAGATGTGGGGGGGATAGATGGTATAAGGAAGGTTACTAACAGAAACAGAGCAAATCTATATATTGAACATTCCAGAAAGTTAGTTGTATCACTATAGTGTACATTCCAAATATTATTTTTAAATTAAGTGTCATTATTTTATTCAAGGTGAGAGGATGAAGAGAGAAAATTCTCACATAAAAGTTTTTAATTCTGTACTGAATTTATGGTATTAACTCACTAATGATTTTGAATCATCTTTATAACAATGCAAGGCACTACTTTTTTAATCTATAAAAGTATCAGATTCAACATGACGTGACTGTACTTTGCAGATATATCCCAATTCTTTGAAAAATAACATATTAAAATAGTTTAGGAGATATCCAATTAAGTGGGAAAATATAAGAATAGTCTTACTGATTAAGCTAAAAGCTACTCAAGTCAAGAAATATGCAACAATGTTGTGTTCAACTTATAAGACTCAAATCTACAATTTCCTCTTTCAGTTTAGGAACCTTTATGCCTTGTCCCATGAATAGAATTAATTTTTTCTAACTCTGAACTATGAAAAACATAAGACTCCATTTTAATTGAAAACTTATTGTTAGTTGTACCCTCAATTCTATATTATCTAGCATCTTGAAATTCACAATGACATCACATTTGTCATTGTAGACCAACAGAAACTGAGTTATCACAATAAATATTTTGTGAATTTAATTTAGCATATCATCAACATCTTCATGACCTTTACCATCTAGAAAACTTACTCTTATAGAACTTGACATTTCCTGTTGATTTCATGTAAATATTGATCTATATACTCTATTTACGGGATATAACTTCTTAAATATTAGTATGTGTGTTCACTTATACATTGATTGTTTTATGACAGACAAGATGCTGCCAGAATATTTCAAAATCAACTTTTGTTTGTTTGACTACACAGTCAGTTAAATTTTAGGTCCTGAAAGTGTTCGCATTCATGACTTTAGCCCACTATAGAAAGGAGCATCAGATTATTTAAGTTTATCTTTGGAATATGGCATTACTCTAAATAGAAACATTTTTTTCCTGAAGAATATCTAATTTTTATCACTCAAATCAGAAAACTGATTTGCTGTGATGCGCTTATGCTATTTGGCAGATCAGTTTACCAATCTTCTTAGTTCTAATATACTTAAGTTGTTTCATTTGAGTTATCCAAGTAGATGATTATCATATATAAAAGTTGAGTTTATTTTCTTTCTCTCTTTTCAATATTTAAAAGTTATATTGAGCCGGGCTCGGTGGCTCAGCCTATAATCCCACGCCTTTGAGAGGCTGAGGTGAGTGGATTGCCTGAGCCCACAGGTTTGAGACCCACTTGGGCAGCGAGACCTCATCTCTATAATAAATCAAAAAATCAGCTGGGTGTGGTAGCGCACGCCTGTAATTCTGGCTACTCGGAAGGCTGAGGCGGAAGGATTGCCAGAGCCCAGCAGGCGAGGCTGTGGTGGCCCGGAGCGGCCGCTGCACTCCAGTTTGGGTGACCGAGTGAGACTCCCAACTCAAAAAAAAAAGATAAAAGTTATACTGCCTTCATATCTAATTGTGTTGCATAAAATGTCTTAAGATATATGAAATAGTAATGAAGGTTGAACATGTAATTATCTACTATCTGCTTAATTAAAAAGACTTTAAAGATATATGATTTAGAATGAGTTTGATTTTGCTCTGAAAGGGCATTCTCTGTTAGGTTACAAATGTGTTCTTTCAAATTCTAGTTTATTATTTCTTAATTGGGAAATCACATTAATTTTAACCATATATTATTTTCAAGTCCACTGATATATATATATATGCTTCTCTTTTAGTCGATTTAATAAAAATGATTACAACAGCAGTACTTAATAATAAATGTCTGTTAGTTTACTGTATTAAAGACTTCTTGTTAATGTTGTACTATTTTAATAGATTACTAATTCAACTTTATAATATTTAATTAGGCAGATACTGTAGTAAGGTATTATTGTATTCCTACATGCTCCAATAATGCCATCTTTACCAAAGAAGAATACAAAAATAATACATTTTTCCATTAAAAAACTTTCAACAGATTTATTTAGGATCAATTATAACAATTTTAGAGAGAAAGAGATATTATCATTGTCCATGGTTGGTGGCATCATGACCTCAGTAACGATTTTGAGGTATGAAAAATTACTCACTACCTGGATTCTGAGAAAAATAAGTATATATATTATCACTATCACTTTTTTTAAAGAGTTTTTTTTTATTTGTTTCTTATTTTTTCCTGCTATCAAATATATTGCTGAACTCCATCAAAGCATCATAGTTTGTAAGGAGTTGTCAAGATATATCTGGTATCCTATCTCCTAATTGTTTTTAAAAATAAAATATGAGAAAATATACTAATAATTTCATGATTAGATTATTGTAGCTCCAGTCTAAACTCTTTTGACTTTCTGTGAAAGATGTTGTTATTAGAAGTGAGATAAAGGGCAGGTTGATCTCTGCTTGTAGGGGTGAGCAAGGGTGAGAAATGTGATCAGAGAAAAATTCTCATGAAGGAATTGTCTTTGGGTCTTTATCTTGGAGTACAGAAATATAATGGCACAAATGTCCAAAACTGAAATATTCAAATTTTAATTTAATTGTACATCTGATAACAATATAAATCTTGCCACTGTCTATGACGTTTAATACAACTCAAACTCTGACATGAAAAATCAGAAAATAAAGAAATATTATTATAAGGCTGAAAATATGTAACAAAATAAATTTTTCCAAGTTTTATCTTTTTCAAGGACATCTTAAATATAGCTACATCTACATATTCTTTCTAGACTTTGGCAGTCTAAAACTTTAAACATAGTAAAAGTTACCAAACATAAAATCTTTTAACAATTTGCTTTTTCACTATTGTGTTTGGTTTTATATTTTTATAATTATCCAAGTAGTTACAATTCAAATAACATAACTATCCCTGAAAGTGTAAATTTATGACTTTCTGTTATATGTTTCTGCTACATATTGCTTTACTTTCTTGCATTTTTATTATTTAATTTTGGTGATAGAAATTTCAAAATCATTGAAAGTTATTATATTTAAAATATGCTAATATATAAGCTAGTTTTTAAACAAGTCCTGTGGGTTTTAAATAATTCCTAAACACAACAATTAGATATGGTTCTGTCTTAAGGTTTTCATTGGAAAAAGTAATGTGTTAAAGATAACAAAAACAATAAAAATTATAGATAGAGTGTGGAAAGATAGGCACTGGAGAAGAGGAAGGGTGGGGGCGGAAGGGGTGATTGATAATAAGTTACTTACTGGGTACAATGCACATTATTTAAGTGACAGCTACACTAAAATTCATGACTTCCCCACTACCCAATTTTTCATGTAAAAAAATTTCACTTGTTCTCTTTGCATTTATACAAATAAAATAAATAAATATAAATAAAAATTCAGAAAGACCTTTAGTAACCATACACAGTGGCATGCGTCTGTACTTCCAGAAACTTGGAAGGTTGAGGCAGAAAGATTCCCTAAGCTCAGCAGATGGAGGTTGAGAAGCCAGGAGAGTGTCACTGCACTCCAACCTGGGTGGCAAAAGTGAGAAAAAAAAAGAAAAAAGAAAAACTTATAAAAACATATAAATAATTATATTTATAGTTATTTTTGAATCATTTTATCAGCCAGAAGCTGTTAAAAATATTGTATGTGGAGAAGCGGCAAGATGGCGATGGGGAAACCCGGTCTCTGAAGCCCTCTGCAAAGGAGATCTGCAGTGGGTCTCTGACTCTCGCCCCGGGGGCTGTGGACCCCAACATCACAGCCTGCTCTTCATATGGAGCTCGGCCGTTGCCACCGCTGGGACATCGCATGGACTGGACAGTCACTGAGGCGCAAACAGTGCCGCCGCCACCGCAGCTCCTCCCCCCACCACTGCTGCCTCCACTGCCACTGCCGCGGCCTCCATGATGGCTGTAGCACATCACACCACCCAGGCCCGAGGCCATCCCCATCAAACCCCTTCAGGGAAGATATGCTGGGAGCGCTGCCACCTCTTCTGCGACGGAGACTGTCCTACCCACCCACCATAAGGCTCCTGCTGCCTGCTCTGAGGCAGGCAGCCATCTTGTTCCTGTCTGGCCCCACCCTCTCTGGGGCAAGCAGCTGAGATAGCACCACCTGCTGGCGATTCAAGGTAACAACACCAAAACAGGAGAAACAAACTTGATAAAGACATAGACCAGAGTGCTGAACAGAGGGTAATCTGAACTGTCCTTCACAGCAGATCAGGGGCAATTGACTCTAACTGCAAACTAACTTACCAGCTTGAAAAGAAAACTAGAAATCAGACCCAAAAGGACATTGGACTTAAACGAAATGTCTCAGAGTGTGCTTCATTGATTCTATTAGTTTAATGACTTAATTCTATTCCTACTGTATTGTTCCCTTTTTTCTTTTTTTCTTTTCCTATTCTTCTCCTTGCTTCTCTCTGTAAACCATATCTTTGTATAGAAGAACAGCACACTAACAAGGTGGTTGGTTAGCTTGTATGTTAACATCACTATATGTTTTATTTTTATTTTTTGTATGAGAGTTGGTTCATCTGTAGCTGTGGTCTATTGTTTTTATCTATTTCAGTATAGGCCTCTCTCTCTATTTGTTGGCACACTCGTTTGTTTCCCCCCTTACGCCTCTATCTCTCCACTCCCCTCTTCAACCCACTATCTGCTCCATTCTCTCCCCTCTGCTAACCACATTTTATTTCAGGGAGTAAACCTACAGCCCCACTGCACGGACAGATTCGAGGGCAGTGGGAAGTGGGTTCCACATTATCCACACACCTGTCAGCAAATACCAGGACCTGCAGACAGATTTTGAATCACAGCTCTCCCCTTAAGTAAATCTCAAAACTGCAAAAGGACCACCTCCAACCTACAGTGCAACTCCAGAATTGAGCAAAGTAAGAGGACATACATAAAGAATGGGAGATTGAACAAACAGAAGTAAAACCAATCCCTTTACCCTTGAATAACAGAATTAAAGAAGATGGTGATGTGGAGGGAAGAAAAAAGTAGGGAGGGGGAAAAACCACACAAATGAAGAAAAACCAGAAGAAGAATATAGGTCTCACACAGACCCCTGGGAAATCAGACACTGAGAAAACAGATTCTGGAACACAAACAATGAAGAGCCCTCAGAATGACTGGTTACATGCAACAAAACCAGACATCAAGACATTAATGGAGAGAATTTAAAAAATTGAGGAGAGACCAGAGCAAAATAGGAAGGAGCTGATGTCAGAAATGACCGCAGTAAAGAATACTGTGATGGAAATGAACAATAGACTAATAAACATGGAAAGCAGAATCAGTCAAGCAGAAGAAAGAATCTCAGAGCTTGAAGACCAAAACACAGAACTAACCTAAACTGTCAAAAGCATAGAAAAGAAGCTGAAAAAGACAAAACAAAACCTGCCATAGATGAATGATCACTTCCAGAGACCAAGCCTAAGAGTAACTGGGCTTCCTGAAGCAGAGAGAGAAACAGAAGCCACACTGGAACAAACATTTCATGAAATCATTCAAGAAAACTTCCCTCATCTCATTAAGAATGAAAAAACGCAAACACAAGAGATTCAGAGAACGCCTGCAAGACGACAAATGAGAAGACCAACTCCCAGACACATAATAATTCACCTAAACAAAGTAGCTATAAAAGGAAAAATCCTAAAGGCAGCAAGAGAAAAAGGTCAGACTAGCTACCAGGGAAAACCAATTAGAATAGCAGCAGATTTATCCACAGAAACCCTTCAAGCCAGGAGAGCCTGGAGCCCTGTCTTCAAAGTTCTAAAAGAGAAACAATTTCAACCAAAAATAACCTACCCAGCCAAACTAAGCTTCATTAGTGAGGAAGAATTGAAATCTTTTCCAGATATGCAATCCCTATGAACCTACGCTGCCACCAGACAACCTCTACAAGAAACACTTAAGAAAGTACTGAACACAGAAGAAAAAGAAAAAAGAACAACAGCATTCGTCACAAGAGTACAGGGAAAAGATTAAAAACACACATGAACCAACTCCAAAACCGAAAGAAAGAAAGCTCTGTAAGAACCTTATGACAGGGATCAACTCTTGCATTTCAATTATTAGCATAATGTGAACGAAGTAAATGCAGCACTGAAAAGACATAGAATGGCAAAATGGATAAAATATCATCAGGCAACAATCTATTGCCTTCAAGAGACTCACCTCACTAGAAAGGACACCCACAGACTCAAAGTAAGAGGATGGGAAACAAACTTTCAGGCAAATGGAATACAAAAGAAAGGAAGAGTAGCGATCTTAATTTCAGACAAAATACCCTTCAAGCTATTAAAAATCAAAAAAGATACAGAAGGCCACTACATAATGAAAAAAGGCTCAATCCATCAACAAGAAATATCTATCCTAAACATATATGCACCCAACATAGGTGAGCCAACTTTCATAAAGCAACTTCTTGGAAAACTAAAGAAAGATATTAACTCTAACACTATAATAACTGGGGACTTTGATACGCCACTCACAACCCTAGACAGATCATCAGGACAAAAAATCAGCAAGGAGATCCAGAACCTCAATGTGACTTTGGACCAAATGGACTTAATTGAAATCTACAGAACACTCCATCCAAAGACCACAGAATACACATTCTACTCATCACCACATGGAACATATTCTAAGATCGAACACATACTCGGCTATAAATCAAGCATAAGCAAATTTAAAAGGAGCAAAATTCTACCAAGCACCTTCTTGGACCACAGTGGAATAAAAAATAAACATTGACACCAACAAAGTCCCCCCAAAACCCACAAAGACATAAACACTAAACAACATGATGCTAAACAACTCCTGGGTCAATGATGAAATCAAAACAGAGACCAAAAGATACCTAGACACAAATGAAAATGAAGAAACATCTTACCAAAATCTCTGGGATGCCCTGAAAGCTGTAGTAAGAGGGGAATTTATATCCCTACAAACACACATGAAGAAAATGGAAGGAACAGAAATTCACAACCTAACAAGCCACCTAAAGAAGCTGGAAAAGTGACCACAAAAACCCTAATTTCAGCAGAAGAATCAGATCACCAAAATAAAAGCCCAAATCCAGGACATAGAAGACAAAAAGATAATACAAAAAATCAATGAAACAAAAAGCTGGTTCTTCGAAAGGATAAACAAGATCGATGGTCCCCTAGCTAGACTGACAAAGAAAAAATGAGAATAAAACCCAATAAGAACAATCAGAAACACAAAAGATGAAGTCACATCTGACCCTGAAGAAATACAAAAGATCATTAGAGACTACTTCGTACACTTGTATGGAAACAAACTTGAAAATCTTAAGGAAGTGGAGGACTTTCTGACATCACACAACCTACCTAGGTTGGAACAAGAAGAAATTGAGACCTTAAATAGACCAATAACAATCAAGGAAATCGACTATGTAATAAGAAAACTTCTTACAAAAAAAAGCCCTGGTCCAGATGGTTTTCCAGCAGAATTCTACAAGACATTCAAGGAGGAGCTGATACCAATCCTACTGAAGGTATTCCAGGCGATTGAAAAAGATGGAACTCTCCCCAAATCATTTTACGAAGCCAACATCACATTGATACCCAAGCCAGGTAAAGATCCAACAAAGAAAGAGAACTGCAGGCCAATATCTTTGATGAAGATAGATGCTAAAATTCTCAACAAGATGCTAGCAAACCGGATTCAGCAATACATCTCAAAAATCATCCACCATGACCAAGTAGGCTTCATTGTTGGGATGCAAGGCTGGTTCAACATTCATAAAACCATAAATGTAATTAAATACATCAACAGATGTCAAAACAAAAACCATATGATCATATCACTAGATGCAGAAAAAGCTTTTGATAAAATCCAGCACACTTCTTGATAAAAACCCTTGAACATCTAGGCATACGGGGAACATACCTCAAAATAGTAAAAGCCATCTACGAGAAACCCACAGCCAGCATACTCCTAAATGGACAAAAACTGAAACCAATTCCCCTGAAAACTGGAACTAGACCAGGGGCCCACTCTCACCCCTCCTGTTCAACATAGTATTGGAAGTCCTGGCTAGAGCAAAAAGAGAAAAGGAGGCAATCAGAGGTATTCAAATAGGAAAAGAGGAAGTCAAGTTATCTCTCTATGCAGATGACATGATTGTGTACCTTGAAAACCCAAGAGGATCTGTCAAAAGCCTCCTTACATTGATAACGGCCTTTGGCAAAGTCTCAGGATACAAAATAAATGTACAAAAGACAATCACATCTCTCTACACCAATAATAAAGAAACAGAACCCAAATAAAAAACACAATTCCATTCACAATAGCCACCAAAGAAATGAAATACCTTGGCATCTTCCTAACAAGAGACGTGAAAGACCTTTACAATGAAAATTACAAAACACTGCTCAAAGAAATCAAAGCTGACATGAACAAGTGGAAAAATACCCCATGCTCATGGATTGGAATAATCAACATTGTGAAGATGTCCATCTTACCTAAGGCAATCTACAAATTCAATGCAATACCCATTAAATTACCAACAACATTCTTCTCAGATCTAGAAAAAACAACACAGGAATTCATATGGAAACACAAATGTCCAAGAATAGCCAGAACAATCCTCAGCAAAAAAAAACAAAGCAGGTGGTATCACAATACCAGACTTCAAACTTTACCATAAAGCTACAATCATCAAAACAGCTTGGTACTGGTACAGGAAGAGGCATATAGATCAATGGAACAGAATTGAGATTCCAGAAGCAAAACCTCAATTTCTCAACCAACTCATCTTCAGCAAAGCCCCCACCACCTACCACTGGGGAGAGGAGAACCTATTCCGTAAATGGTGCTGGGAAAACTGGCTGACCACATGCAGAAGATTGAAACAGGACCCCTATCTATCCCCATGCACAAAGGTTAACTCCAAATGAATCTGAGACCTAAATGTAAAACCTCAAAACATAAGAACCTTAGAAAAGGAACGAAATACCCTCATGGAAATAGGAACTGTCATCCAATTCCTGTACAAAACCCAAAACCCACAGGTCATAAGACAGAAGATAGACAAGTGGGACCTTATTAAACTGACAAGCTTCTGCAAGGCCAAAGAAATCATCAAGAGAGCAGGGAGACAGTCTACAGACTGGGAAAAAGTATTTGCCAACTCTAGGTCTGACAAAGGCTTAACATCCTGGATCTACAAGGAACTGAAACATACTGAAAAGAAGAAAACAAACAACCCCATTATAAAATGGGCAAAATATATGAACAGACACTTCACAAAAGAAGACATCCGAGCAGCCAACAAACACATGAAGAAATGCTCAACCTCACTAATCATCAGGGAGATGCAAATCAAAACCACACTGAGACACCACCTAACTCCAGTCAGAATGGCAATTATCAACAAGTCAAAAAATAACAGCTGCTGGAGAGGGTGTGGTGAAAAGGGAACACTTCTATACCGTTGGTGGGAGTGTAAACTAGTGCAACCTCTGTGGAAAGCAGTGTGGCGATTCCTAAAAGCTCTAAAAATCAACCTTCCATATGATCCCGCAATCCCCCTACTGGGAATATACCCTGAAGAACTCAAATCACTCTATAAAAAAGATACCTGCACACGTCTGTTTATCACAGCGTTGTTCACAATAGCAAGAACCTGGAAACAACCATGCTGCCCATCAGAAGAGGACTGGATTAATAAATGTGGTACATATACACGATGGAATACTACGCAGCCATAAAAAAGAACAAAATCATGAATTTCGTAGCAACCTGGATGGAACTAGAATCTATAATACTGAGTGACCTCTCACAGAAACAAAGATCCGAGTATCACACTCATATAATGAACCTTGAACATTCAATGTAATACTATAAGAAAATGACTGCTGGTACTGGGAAACAATGGGGGGGAGGGGGATGGGATTAACAGTAGCAAATATCTGTCTGGGGATGGGAAAACACCTCTTATCAACAGGGTGCCTGAATGAAACGTAATTGTACACCTAACCCTTAACTGTACCCACAAAACCTTATTAAAAATATTGATTAATAAAAAATATATATATTGTATGTACATTTTAATAGTAGTCTCTACATTAAATTTATGTACTTTACAAACTTTATAAATAAAAAAGGGGTTGTAAGGAGAATAAAAACAAACAGGTAGAAGTCATAGGTGTGACGCATACCCAGGTTCATCACTGGGTAAGGTAGAATTTCAAGATAATTTTGAAGGGTAGTGGAACTATGGTGAGAATCTTGGGAGTCCTACGTAATGAAGAAAAAAAAAACATTATCACATATCCAAAACTTGTCCTAACTCCATCTTTATATTTGTTATCAAAATTATGCTGAGATATAATAGGATTTATTGTAGGATTTACTTAGAATCTAAATTGTGATTTACCATTCAGCTTCATAATTACCTAGTCTTTGGATTGGATAAAAAATAAAGACAGTTTGAGTTTTAATTCAGATATTTAGGTGTTATTATTATGTTTATAATATTTATATATTGATGTTCTATTTTAATGAAGTATAATCTAAATTGCATAAATTAAGCAATACAATACTTTGATTATATTTTGTTTTTTTTACAAATTTTGAATTATTTTACACAGGGTTACTCATTTATCATAGCTTTATTTTTATGAGTTTTACAATTATGTTTATATTTGTCTAGAAGAAGGAAATTTAATTAGAGCTAAAAAGTATTCAAATAAATGTACTCATGACAATCAAACTAAGTGGAAGTAGATAGTGATCTGAAGAATGTAATGTAAAGACAAAATATGACTGCATTCATTTTTTATATATACATTCATTTAGAGATAATATAATATTCTCGTTTGTAGTCCAAACTCTAGGTAAACTATTATTGGAGTTCTAATGAGGTGATAGGAAGGGAGTTGGTAGCAGTTAAAGGTATTTCCTTTTGAAAGTCAAGCTGCAAACTCTAAAGACCTGCCAGGCCAGTTTTGTTTGAAAAGGCCAAATGGCCAGAGTCTGATGGCTCTCGTGGAAATGCAAAACAGTAACTAATTCACAGACGAGAATAATAAAGTAATAAAGTGCCACTTCCTATAATAGTCTTGGTGTCACGATCTCTCTTTCTCCCGCTACATTATTCTGGTGCCTCCACTGGAAAAGTGGAGACTTTGGAGATGGTGTGTTCCACCTCATTTGTCATCGAGGTATAGCCTCCAGGGCAACGGGAAGGGCAGTCTCACCTATATTGCTTATTCATCCAAAACCCCTCTTTTGAAGTTGATGGTTTACAACCCTGCTTGCAGACCCTGTTGCCCCACAGTTCCTGGAGACCATTTGTTCTTTAAAGGATCTGGTTTTTCTGAACACCACCTTGTAAATTCCAAAGAGAATGTGTAATTGCTCAACATGACCCCTCTCTTGCCTAAATAAGGATATAAGACCCCTCTTCTTCCGTTCTGCGGGGCTCAACCTAGAAGCATTAGCCCCATCGAGCCCACAGAGCCAGTGCTCAGCGTAATAAAGTGGCACTTTCTTTAATAGTCTTGGTGTCACGATCTCTCTGTCTTCCCGTTACATTATTCTGGTGCATTGGCCGGAAAAGCGGAGAGTTTGGAGGTGGTGTGTTCCACCTCCTTTGTCATTGAGGTATGACCTCCAGGGCAATGGGAAGGGCAATCTCACCTGGCACACAAAGGACCACTTGATTCATAGGAGGGAGGCCCTTCCCAGTGCACTGAGGTTTAGACCACAAAAGCACAAGAGGGACCCAAGAGTCGAGGAACTGGCATAATGATGGCCCCCTGACGGAAAGGACAGAAAGACCACCTAACGGAAAGGGTAAGAATAAGGACCTTTGCATAGACCTGCCAATGGATGACAGAAGGGGAGCTTGATCACCTCCCAGAGTCTGATAGTAATCTCCAGTCTGAAGGAAGGGCTGAAAGGCAGTGGAAGAAAACATTGTCTGAAGATGAACCTATAGACTCCTAGAATTAGGACAGAGGGTTGAAGAATGTGCTGTGTGATTGCGTGTGAATGAGAAGGACGGTGCGAGTGCTTCGCATAAAGTTAGTCTGCATTGGGGGTTTACCAACCTGCCAATTGCTAAGAGGTATCTGAGATATCTTTGTGAGGAGTATGACTGGAGGGGGAAAGCGGATGTTTCCCATACCTCTCATTCTCTTATTTGTGTGTGTCTGTCATTTTGAATCTGCTAAAAAGCTGGTTGAGTTATTATACTTTGTTTAATGAGGCATGTCAGCTTTTAAAAACTTGATTGGCGCATGTTTCTTTATGTCATTTTATGTTTCCTTCCTTTATTTGTGTGGTGTTTCTTCCAACCGGTTGGCACTGTTAAAATTCCTGTCTTTTGTTGTTGAGGTTGTGGGGAAATTGCCTGCTGCATATATGAAGTGCTATTAGTTATCTTGAATTCTTTCCTGGGACCTCACCCCCTCCCTTTTTTAGTCTGTGTTCTCTTTTGTAAATTCTGAAGGAGTTCATTCTAATCCACCTGTAAAGAAATGTAGAAATGTCTCTTATATGCTACTTAGCCTTTTGCTAACACAGTGCAAGTTAATGCTAGCCTTGGAGAAAATAATTTTGTAATCTTTCTCTGGTAACTAAGGGACTAAATAGGCTGTTCTTGTTTTCAAATACTAAAAGCCAGGTTAGTTAAAAGTAAGTTTGTTTCTAAAGGTTTAGGGCTTCCCTAAGATTGTAATCAACTGCTTGTCTCTGTAAAGCTGTTGGGAAGTCTCTTAGAGTCGTGTAATGTATGCTGAGTCCCTACTTTATATTGTAATGCTAAATAACACTAATGCTTCCTTTTTTGGCTATGCCTGACTAGCACACCTCTTACAAGACTGGTAAAGCTTTAAATGCTGAATACTTTGCAGGACTTAATAAGGCATGGGAACTGGCCATTCCCACCTGATTAAGTCAACTTGTAAGCTCATTACTTAGCCTAAGGGACAGGTCAAGTACTAGACACACTCTGTGGAGCATAGAGTGAGACCTAATCACTCTCATTTAATTGTCCATGTCTTACAACTAAGGCTACCGTTTAGTAATTCATGAGGATTTTTGACAATTTTGCCTGTTCATTATTAGGAATGAGTAGAAACAGATCGTTTTACATCTAAGTGGTCTGTTGACTTCTAAAAATGGTTTTGTACCAGGCCATTTTGTAGACATCATTGGTAAGTCATGGAGCAAAATTTTAAAAAAAGGACTTCAAGGAAGGCTGAGAACACTCAGCTTGGAAGAAGCCTTCGGGATTCTAGAGATTCCTGACATTGCTGTTTATGGCTTTATTTAGTCATTTGTTTGTTTTAGAATTCTCCTTTAAGGAATAAATTGCAAGTGTTCAAAGCAAATTCTGGGTTTTCAAGAAATGTGACCGAGAGAGTGTATAGTGGTTTATGCCCTTGGGCACTCCAATGGGACAGATTTTGAATAATTGGAGCAAATTAAAATTACATGGTTTAAGGTTTAAAAATAATAATAATAATAAGTGCATTATTAAAAATCAAATTTGAACTCACTACAAGTTAGCAGATAATAAGATTTTGAAAGGAGCAAAACTATCTGGCAATTAAATTTACTTTGTAGAACTAAAAAAAAATGGTCAAAAGTTCTGTATGCAAAGACATTTTAAAAATTTATTTCACTACTTTGCAAACAAGATTATATCCTATAGAATATTAAGTATCAAACTCCAGAGACTTGACTCAGGACTATGAAATTATAGAAATTATAATTATAGAAAGCTTCTGAAGTTCTTAGAAACTGAAACATTAAGGAAAAAAAGGGGGGGAGAAGAACTCCAAAATGAGCACCAGCCAGAAGAAAGGTAAATTAATTGGCAGTTGTCACTAAAGGCAAAGCTCCAGCCACCCAAAAGAGGCTTGATAAGGATAAACCTGCTAAGGGGGATGGTATTAACTGCTATGAATGTGGTCAATCTGGGCAGTTAAAGCACAATTGTTTTTGATGGCCTAAACCCCCAGGACCTTGTCCAACATCTGGACTAAAAAGCCACTGAAAGAGATAGGGCAACCTCTTCCAAAGGTGGGGGAAAACACCTAGCTCAGTGATGGTGGCTGTTGATTGAAGGGGGAGGGGCACAGCCCAGTGCAACGCTCTGTTTGTCATCAACCCAGAGAATCCTTGGGTCTATATGAATGTGGCTGGGGTCCAAATTAATTTCTTAATTAATTCTGAGGTTAAGTTTTTAGCCCTTGTGCTCATACTGAACTTCTTTCTCCTAAAATCTGTTCTCTAGTGGGAATTAAAGGTGTTCCAAAAACTAAATGTTTCACCTAACAGTTACTAAAAGATGAATTCAAATTATAACTGTAAAAGGTTATCTATAAGTAAATAAAAGGGAAAGCAAAAAACAAAGGAAATATATAAAAAGGTTGTTGATATACAAATAAGGTTTTAGTAACAAAACAGAAAAGGAGAAATATATTTAAAAAATCTAAAAAAAGAAATCTTATATGGTAAATTTCTGACCTATAATAAAGCAAATAGTTATGAGAATTTCTAAAAAGGGAGTAAAGAACAAAAATAAAATAGTATAAGCATGCCAAAAATGGTATGAGGAAAGTTTATGAAAAAAATATACATACATAAGGAATTCTATAAACAATCTAGGCATAGTAAAGTCTTTTCTAGAAGCAAGTCTCCAAATATTTTTGAATTTCTTTTTAAATTTTATATAAGATTTACTTGAGTGCCTAGGTCAAATTATGGTCTAAAACAATCTGTCAGGCTACCATCATAGTCCAGAAATACATTAAAAACTCCAAAGACTGATACTTGTAATAAAGCTGCAGAAATAGCCAGGCTCGGTGGCTCAGCCTGTAATCCTGTGCCTTTGGGAGGCTGAGGTGAGTGGATTGCCTGAGCCCATGGGTTCGAGACCTGCCTGGGCAGGCGAGACCTCATCTCTACCATAAATCAAAAAATGAGCCGGACGTGGTAGCACATGCCTGTAGTTCCAGTTACTCGGAAGGCTGGGGTGGAAGGATCGCCGGAGCCCAGCAGGACGAGGCTGCGGTGGCTGGGAGCAGCCACTGCACTCCAGTCTGGGCAACATAGTGAGAATCTAACTCAAAAAAATAAAAAATAAAAAAATAAAGCTGCAGAAATTAAAGTTTATCATTTAAGTTATGTTAATAACTTCGGGTCTTGTAGCTTTTGTTCAAAAGGTAATCAGCCACTGCCTAAAATTGTCAAAATATATGCCTGACTTTATTCCTTTTATTGAGCTAGAATCTAGTAATTTCATGCCCACATAATGGTCATGCAAAAATTCCAGTCAGTGCCAGCAAGCAATGCCACTGCTGAAAAAGATCTGAATATCTCAAGTCAGACAGGGAGAAAATTTTGATCTCTGGTTAGGCAGGACTGCGCCCATTATCATCTCTGAAGTAATTACAGAAGACGCACCTTCACCCCTCAGCACTCCAAATGATTATGGGATCTAAAAATCTCTAAAGAATAAATAATTGAGGCAGGGTAGCTAGCACAGGCTAGACATAAATCTCCTATAGGTAGGTTTTAGAAGGCGTTCAAACGTTTCTACTGCAGGCCGAGTGGCAACCTATCCCACCCCTTGGCAAATTCAGGGAAAACTCCACCAGGTGTAGAACTAGGACAGTACAATCTTTCAATTTGTGGTTTAGCATAATAATCACTAGAAATCCTTTGGAGACACAAGTAAACTAAACATAGGTATTTGGTATTGCATCACTCAGGATCCAAGTCCCTGAAATGGAATTCATTAAAACTTTGAAATTGTTTAACAGTAGGCCTTTTTCCTACACCTCTGAAGGAAAGGGGGCCATAAACATAAATGCTCATAAGAAAATGTGTTGTCCATTTAATCACAGTTTATAAGCTTATTTCCCTAGACACTTCCTGGACCATAAGAAACTCAAACATCCCAGGGGAGTAAGTGCTGCTAAAAACTGAAGGAAGGAAGGACCCAACCAACAACTGTAAGAAAAGAAAAAAGAACCCTAAGGGTGGTCCTGTTTCTATACTAGTCTATAGAATTTAAATACCTACCTTCTCTATCATTATGAAACCCTTCTATGAAGCCTCAAAGTGGGGTGAACAGGAGCCCCTGCTGTGGGAAAAAGCCCAGAAACAGGCCTTTGAATAAAGTAAACAGGCTTCTCACCTTTTGAAATTCTTTATGAGTAGCCACCCCATCTCCTTAAGGGCATACAGGAAAATGTAAAGGAATTAGGAAGTCTTGCTCTAAAATAGCAGGTGCAAGCCTTAGGTTCAGTCCTAAATGCCATCCCTTGTCAAGTCAGAGAATAATTGCCAATTAGTTTAACTACTGATGCCCATTCTTTTAAGCCAGGTAATATGGTGTGGGTAAAAGCGAAATGTACAACCTCTAAAGCCCCTCTGGAGGGGGCCATTTACTGTTCTTTTGTTTACCCCGACTGCCGTCAGAGTAGCCAAAGTAGTTCCTTGGATCCATTATAGCAGAATTAAACTGACCTTCCAGGACTGGGAGTGCACCACAGATTCG
This sequence comes from Carlito syrichta, assembly GCF_000164805.1. Taxonomy (NCBI): domain Eukaryota; kingdom Metazoa; phylum Chordata; class Mammalia; order Primates; family Tarsiidae; genus Carlito; species Carlito syrichta. The sequence goes on along the minus strand of NW_007259538.1, from coordinate 2,695 downwards.
GCAGCTCCAGCCCTGCTCTAGAAGCCTGAGGATTCTCCAGCCCTGCTTCAGTCACACACCAGAGGCTGACTGATAGACGCATGGCAGAAGATTGAGGATTCAGCTTAAGAACTCCGAGGACATTACTGATAAGTCATTGTTTTGCTTTGTCAACCTTTATATTTACTAAACTGTTTGTCATTTTAATTGCTGTAGAACTAACTTTATTTGCTGTAAAATTAACAGAGTTGTCCCCATTGAGCATGTTAGAAAAGGGTTTCACTAGCATTTCCATTCTTTCTTATAATACGAAGTGTTCTTGTGCTTTTATGTATTTCTGCCTAAATTGGGTGTTTTATTGTTTCCCTCAAAAACCCAGCATGTACATATATAGAAACTATCTGGCCAGATGTAAGAGTTTTCCATCATTATTCATCCCAGTCAGGAGTTTGTTCTGGTGGCCAACAAGGCCTGTTTGGTATTGGGCATCTGCTTATGCAACTAAATCTTCTCAATGTACTAAAGGACTGTTTTAAATATATGGAAAGGTTGCATATGCCCAGCCCCCAGCATTATGGAAAGGCACGTGTACCATAGGAATAATCCAGCCAGGATTTTTCCTCCTGCCTAACCCAAGGGGGGATGAACTAGGCATTTCCCTTTATAAAAGCCTTAAATCATAAGATGCTCGATCCCTCGGCCAAGTTCCTAATATAGAAGGGACCCAGGTTTGAAAAAATAACAAATGGCCACCCCAGAGAATTATAAATACTTATGGTCCAGCCACATGGGCACAAGATGGGAGTCGGAAATGCCACACGCCCATATATATATGCTAAATCACATTATCAGGTTACAAACTGTCTTAGAAATTATAACTAATCAAACAGCCATGACTTTTGAGCTTGTTGCTCAGCAGTAAGCCCAAATGCATGCAGCTATTTATCAAAACCACTTAGCTTTGGACTACCTGCTAGCGGAAAAAAGTATGAGGTAAATTTAATAGCTCTGACTGTTGTTTGCAAAGAAACAGTAACAGTAAAGTTATAACTGATATAGCCACCATTGTTAGAAGACTTGCCCATTTCCCGGTGCAAAAATGGCAAGGCATAAAAATTGGCAATTAATTTGAAAACATGTTCTCAGGTCTGGGAGAATTTAAGTATATTATTGGATCTGTAGTCCTATTGGTGGGGTCCTGTCTTATCCTCCCTTGCATAGTCCCAATAATTATAAATGCCATTTCTAACTTTGTGGAAACAGTTGTTGAACAAAAAAACTGTGGCCCATATAATGTTAATGCACCAGATTAAGAATAATGATGCTCTAGATCTATAAAAGATCGAGCATCAAGTTGGGAATGATGTGACAGGAAGGGGGTTGGTAACAGTTAAAGCTATTTCCTTTTGAAAGTCAAGAGACAAACTCTAAGACCTGCCAGGCCAGTTTTGTTTGAAAAGGCCAAATGGCCAAAGACTGATGGCTCTCATGGAAATGCAAAAGAGTAACTAATTCACAGACTTATCCCAAACCTCTCTTTTGAAGTTGACAGTTTACAACCCTGCTTGCAGACCCTGGAACCCTACAGTTCCTGGAGACCATTTGTTCTTTAAAGGATCTAATTTTTCTGAACACCACCTTGTAAGTTCCAAAGAGAATGTGTAATCACTCAACACGACTCCTCCCCTTACCTAAACAAGGGTATAAGACCCCTCTTCTTTTGTTCTGCGGGGCTCGACCTGAAAGTGTTAGCCCTGTAGATCCCCCCAAGCTGGTGCCACTTCCTATAATAGTCTTGGTGTCATGATCTCTCTGTCTTCCCACTACACTACTGCTTTGATATCACTTTGACTGCGAAACTTAGTATTTCATTCAATGCCTTCCAATTTTTAGCTATATTTACATAACAGAAATTTCTTTAACATTCTTTCTCATTTTCATGTAAAGTTGTATTTGCAATATGTTATACTGTTGCTCATTAATGTATTTCATTCCTGCAGGGCCATATAATTAATTATGAAAGTTGAAACAACACTTTGCTGACAATTTTAATAATATCCAGTCAAAATATGCAACACAGTTTTGTATCTTTGGCAGTTTTATTCCCTGATCAGTTCTCAAAATGAACTTGTACAATGTGTTTAGAAGAGATTCTGATGTGGAGTGAGGGCTCAATAAATATTCGTTAAATAAATAAATTTTATTTTCATTATTTTGTTTATTCATTTAATCTTTAACAATTAATGCATTTAATATTCATTATGGCGTCTATTTATTAACCAGATATTGTGTTAACCACTGAATTCAAAAGGGATTTGAAAATATAATTTTTTTCTAATAAATGTCCTTCTTCAGATATTTTATTCTACTCATGAAGTACACTGCAATGTATGGGGGGGCTTCATGGGCCTAAAGAGTTCGAAATGTTGAGATGGGGCAAGATGGCGACAGCATAGGTGAACTGGTGAGATTCTCTGAACGGACCAAGACTGCAAACTGCTGAATAGACAGACTGTAAAGCAGAGGGAAAAGTGAACAAAACCAGAAGACCCTCATAAGGAAGAACAGGTCATTGCAGAAGAGAAATAAAAGCAACCCCACCTTCCCTCAAAAACAGAATTGAAGAGGGGGAGGGAAAGGGGTAAAGGGAGAAACATCTACAGAAATGAGAAAACCAAAAGAAGAGTATGGGTCTCTCCCAGACGCCTGGAGAGCA
>NW_007259537.1:125409-158567 GCF_000164805.1 Carlito syrichta | reverse complement strand
TTTTTGCAGTTTGAGATGTACTTAAGGGGAGAGCTGTGATTCAAAATCTGTCTGCAGATCCTGGTATTCGCTGACAGGTGTGTGGATAATGTGGAACCCACTTTCCCCTGCCCTCGAATCTGTCCATGCAGTGGGGCTGTAGGTTACTACCTGAAATAAAATGTGGTTAGCAGAGGGGAGAGAATGGAGCAGATAGTGGGTTGAAGAGGGGAGTGGAGAGATAGAGGAGTAAGGGGGGAAACAAACGAGTGTGCCAACAAATAGAGAGAGAGGCCTATACTGAAACAGATAAAAACCATAGACCACAGCTACAGTCGAACCAACTCTCATACAAACAAAAATAAAACATATAGTGATGCTAACATACCAGCTATCCAACCACCTTATTAGTGTGCTGTTCCTCTATACAAAGACATGGTTTACAGACAGAAGAAAAGAGAAGAATAGGAAAAGGAAAAAAGAAAAAAGGGAACAATACAGTAGGAATAGAATTAAGTCATTAAACTAATAGAATCAATGAAGCACACTCTGAGACATTTCATTTAAGTCCAATGTCCTTTCAGGTCTGATTTCTAGTTTTCTTTTCAAGTTGGTAAATTAGTTTGCAGTTAGGGTCAGTTCCCCTGATCTGCTGTGAAGGACAGTTCAGATTAACCTTCCTTCAGCATTTGGTCTATGTCTTTATCAAGCTTGTTTCTCCCGTTTTGGTGTTGTTACCTTGAATCGCCAGCAGGTGGTGCTATCTCATCTGCTCGCCCCAGAGAGGGTGGGGCTGGACAGGAACAAGATGGCTGCCTGCCTCGGAGCAGGCAACAGGATCCCCACGCCGGGCGGGCAGGACAGTCTCGAACGCAGGAGCGGTGGCAGCTATCCCAGCAGATCTTCCCTGAAGCAGTATGGTGTGGATCTCCTCGGGCCGGGTTGTGATGAGCTACCCGTCCCAGAGGCCGTGGTGGCAGCGGCGGCGATGGGAGCACCGGTGGGGGGAGGGGCTGCGGCGGCAGCGGGACAGTGCAATGCAGTAAAACTGTCCAGTCATTGCGATGTTCCAGCGGTGGCGATGGCCGAGCTCTGTCTGAAGAGCAGGCTGCAATGCTGGGGTCCCCAGCCCCCCGGGGCGAGAGTCAGAGACCCACTGCAGATCTCCCTTGAGAGGGCTTCAGATGCCGGGTTGCCCAGTCGCCATCTTGCCCTATCTCTCTACTATCAGTCTTATACTATCCCAGTAATGGGTCCCATATCTCTGGGTGAGAATAAAATAGAATATTATTTTTCTGATGCTTTTCCAATTTGTGGGGTTAAATGTTAGCTGCAAGGGTTTGTCTTTTTTAGTTAACTCATTCCAGGCAATCATCAACTGAAGTACTATTTATTAGAAATGCAGAAAAATAGCAATGCCATGGGAGGGATGTATTAGATCTAAACAGCAGTACTTAAGACTGTGTCTTGCAATGGAAGCACTATTTTACTTTACAGGTAAAGATACAAGAAAATCAACACAAAATAAATAAAAAACATCCCACAAGTAACTCAGATTTCTATCGGTATTGTCACTTCAATTTTGTTATATTCTCAAAGGTATGATCCAAATATTTATATAAATACATAATTTTTTTATAGCATAGTAAATTCTCTCCAAATATTATCATCTCTATCTATTTAGAACCTGCAATTGCCAAAACTCCCCTAATGGTGAATTGTAAAATGAACCTTGACACAACAAACCTTCTAGAAATTATAGGATTTACATTTTTCTGAAACAAAAAAAAGTTAATGTTTGCAAGCAATCAAAACTAAAATAATTGTTGAAATGTTAATGGACTCACAATGAAATGCGTTTTGTTATCTGGAGGAGACATTTTCATCTCCTGCAATAAATAAGGGAAAAATGCAGTGTTCAAACTATACAAGTTAATTATTTTGATAACAAGTAAAGGAATGGTAAGTGCTTCCCATTTTAAGAATCTTCCAATATAGCATTCATCATGGTGCTAGAAAGACTGTTACAGATTTCTTAGCTCTTCAAATCCTTTCAAGATGCAGGCAACATGACCTGGCAGCCAGATGTAGAAATATTCCATCAGCAAAGAGTGGCCCACCATCAGATGACCAAAAATCTGTATTCTTAGCTACAGAAAGAACAGTTTTCAAGGTTAAGCAGGTTACTACTGAGGTAAAATAAATGGTTCAGTAAAGAACATGTGAATTATAGTCACATATTTATTGGCTCTTGCTATGCAGCCATTTAGAGGTCATTTAGTGTTTCTTCTAACTAAAAGAATGGATAATAAAGCAGAATAAATAAAACTGATTTCCCTCTACAGAGATACTGTGAAAAACACATTTATATAATCCTGAGACATAAGTTTGTTAAACTTCAAGTAGCTTCCCTCCTCTGATGCCCATTTCATATTCACAGATCCACAGTGGAGCTGAAAAGGTGACTTTTCATTTTGCAGTGTCTCTGATTGAACAAGTAAAATTGGTACCTCAGTGCTATCGGTTCCCTGATGGAACCAAAGTGTCAACTGCATCTTGAATGTGTACAGCATTGATTTTTTTTTTAAACACTAAGAATATTCTTAAAAGTACCATGTGAAGCTTTCAATTTAAGCTTTGCATGAGAGAAAAGAACATCTGCAGCATCTGCGGGTTGCAGGGGACAAACATATTTATTCTCTGGAGAGTAAGTCTGCGACCGACAGCAAAAATCCTACCAAAACCTCAAAAAAATTAAACTTTTTCATAAAGCCTTGTCCTAGTCCATTTTATGTTGTGATAATAGAATACCACAGACTGGATGGTTTACAAAGAAAATAAATTTATTTCATACAGTTCTAGAAGTTGGTAAGTCCAGGGTTCAGATACCCACATTTTGAGTGGAACTTCTTGCTGCACTAGTCCATGGTAAAATGGGGAAGGGCAAAAGAGGACTCAGAAGACAGAGTGAGGAAGAGGACTGCACTCATCCTTTTCATTAGGAACCAGTCCCACAATAACCAACCCACTCCTTCAACATGGCATTAACCCATTACCCAATCACCTTTTAAAGTCCACTTCACAGCACTTTTGCACTGAGAATTAAGTTTCCAACATGTTGACTTTGGGGGACACATTCAAACCACAGCCGGCTTCCTCTAACAAAGTCCAGATATAAGTGAGTTTGCGTGTCTTTGCATAAGTAATGAAGCATGGATTTACTTGGTTTTGTGTTCTTGCTAAATAACTAAAACTTTTCAAACAAAAAAGAAAAAGAGATCAATGCAAACAATTAGATGCTATTTTCTAAAATAGTAATTTGAAATTTTTTTTTTATATTTGACTACATTTATATGGCATATCTAAGTGCAACATTTGGGACAAAACAGGCACTCAAGTTTGTAAAATCCAGAGAAATAATATGTTACTAGCAAAATTTTGAATTCTAGGGATATCATTTTCTCTCATTTTAAACCAAGAGAAATAAATTCAGGTTTAAATCAAGCCTGGCCTTCATATGTCTAAGCTTTTTCAAGAAATTCCTAATTGCTCAAATATGACAGTATTATATACTTTCAATCATTGAAGAGACGTAGAGCAAAGAATTAAAAGCTTCTTCAGACCTCTTATAGTCTGACCCTTTTATAAAAGATCATAAAAGAAACCAAGATGCTAACATTCTTAAGAATTTGAAGCCCACACATAATAGCCATTATATAATAACATAACTAATATGAAGATACTATAAAAATAAACCAGGTCTAATTTATCTACTCGCCACCGATTTGCCTTGTAGATATAGGCAACTTAGTTGGAGGTTAGAGAGGATAAGGCAGTCAGAGGCAAGAAAGAGGGACAAACAGGAGACTAAGCCCCACTGATTTTCAGATTAAGAAACAGATCTGGCGTTAAAAGTAAGTCAATGGTATATTTATCAAAGAACTGCTTCTTAAACAGGAATGAGACACTGCAGTACAGACAAAGAAAAAAGTGGCAACTGGGAGAAGATACCAGTAAGATACAGTCTCTCCTCCTGGCCACACATCAGCTCACGTGCACAGTTTTTTTGTTTTTTGTTTCCATTACATGTGCATGTGGGTAAATACAATCCAGGCAAGCCTGAAAGTCAGCGACACAGAGCTGGCTGGCTAAAGTTGAGCATTGAAGAAGATTGTTCAGAAAAGACGTATAAACACATCTGAGAACCAGGTGGTATGAAAGTTCCTCATGGTCCCTGCCATGTCACCTGGTAACCCTGCCGGGAATCAGGTGGAATCAATAGTCAGCAACTGCTTTCCTTCATCCTTAGGCTGCACAACTATGTGTCCCTTTTTCTGGAGATAACCTATACCAAGGTGAAAGAAAATGAAACCCCTAAAGAATCTCTTGATCAGGAGATTTTGGGGAAGATTCCAACAACTTGCTTTCTATGTTTCTATGAGATAATGAAAATACATCTGTCACCTATGCTCCAACTGAGGTAAGAAGTTAGTGATCTCATGTCACATGAAACCAGACTCAATGAGCATCAAGGTGTTACCACAGCCCTACTAATGCTTTCAGAGGTTTCAGAGAAGTGATCCTGACATGGTTCCTAGGAAAGTAGTTTCATCAAAGCTTGGCAGTGAGTTGTGGGCTGCTCCTTTCTCTGACTGTAAGATCAAATTAACCACACAAGGACTTTCCAAGAAACTCTACCCTGGCAAAGAGTTGGAAGTAGCATGGTTAATATCTAAATGGTAATCAGCATTGTCTTGAATTGGAAATAGATCAAAACTAGGCCTATGCTAGAGAAAAAAGAAGAAAGGAAATTCTTTTTTCTTTCTCTCTTCTTTCTGTCTCATAGCAAGAGACAAGGTCTTGCTATATATATAGACTGTTATAGAGCTCCTGGCCTCATGCAATCCTCCTCTCTCAGTTCCTCAAAGAGCTTGCATTACAAGCATGAGCCACCAGACACAGCTAGAAAGGAAATTTTTAATTCCAGAAGGTTCTAAGTCAATAGCTCTCCACTGTGGAAGTCATTGGGAAGCTGTTTCAAAAAGCATATGTTGATGGTCCTCTCTCCCTGATTGTCTTACCTGTGCTCACTTTGAGAGCTGCCATGCAAAGCCATCCTATTCAGAGAGAAAAAAAAAATTCAGAAAATATAGAATATCTTTTGATATCCTGAACAGAAAGCAAGTAGAAATTTACAATGTGGATTTAAATTATGAAGACTAAAACTTAGTACCTACTGTCTGATCAAGGATTCAAGTTCCATCTCAACATTTAAAGTGTATCGTGTTTTCAGCTTGTGAGCAGCTCTGGAGAAGAGTCTGACAAGTTCATGATTGCTGAATATTGGATACAGGTGGGCATCCATGCCATCTGCATCACCTTCTCAAGATTCACAGGGAGGGGGAGGACCTCCTCACCCCCACCCCACCCCCACCCCCCACAGCATCCCTCCTGGCTCAAGGTTCAACCTCCTTCTGATCTAAAGTTCAGTTCTTTTTTCCTTTTCTGGTCTTTTCAACATTGCTACTGATTTTCTTTATAGCTCAGAATGATTTTCAAATCTCTATGATCCTTTCAAAAACAAAAATAAAAACAAGCAAATTCCTAATTTTTTTGTTTCCCCGTAACTACTCAATTTTTTCTATCTTCTCTTTCACATCTAAGTTTCCTAAAAGATGTCACCTTCCATCTACCCTTTCTTCTCATTTCTCATTAATTGTTCCTACTATTATAATTGTCTTATAAAATTTTATTACATTATTTTGCAAGTATTATATATTATAATATAATATATAAATGTCTAATATAATTTATTGTTCAGACTATTATTAATATAATTAGGCTTCCTTCCTGAAACTATTCTCAAGAATATCTCCGAAGATCTCCCTACTGCCAATACCAATGACAGCCTCTTTCTCATTCGATCTCCCTGCTGCATTTGCCACTATTGCCCACTAACTTTTCTAAAATCTCCCCTCTCATCTTACCCTCTCCTAAAAATGGCTCCTACCAGTGACTCCCTACAGGTTTTTTATAAAATACATGTAACATATACAAGAGCAAAGTGAAAAATACAAGTTTCATCTCAGGTGATCCTCAACCATTAGTGAGCTACAAAGGAATGGACACATCAACCTGACATAACACCCCAATAAGCCATGTCATTTCATACTTTTGCTTGGAATGCCCTTCCTCACTTGTCAGCTGTTGGGGTTTGAGAAGATAAATACACAGCCTTCCTCTCTTCTCTGTCTGAAGCAGGAAACCGTCTGAGAGATAGATGCAATAACCAGGCAGATGGAGAAATATATTTATTCCTGATAACGTTGACTCTAGACACCTGGTTTAGGTCAACAATAGCTGCAGGCATTCTTCTCCTGAATTAGTTACACCACCAGTGCAGGAGGATAATCGCAGACCACACCCTCTGAGGAAGCTCCTGACCTACTACTAAACCTCCTTACAGTGGAGAAGAAATGAAATTATGTCCTTCCTCCTCTTAAGCAGATAACTAAAGGGACAAGAGAATGGTGGTCCGTGCAAACTCAGATTCTCCTCATCAATTGGTTATGCATTTCTTCTTGCAGGGGGTAAGTAGAAAGGAGTGGGTGTGACTCTATAAAAGGCTCGGCACGCACAGTGACCAAACGCATGGGTTCTAGAACATTATTGTCTGAACTTGGATCTCAGCTATATTAATTAGCAGTTTTATTAGTTTGTACATGTTCCTTAGTTTCCCTGTGCCTCAGTTTCCTCAAATGTAAACTGGACAATTTGTAGTACTAACTTTATAAGATGAAAAATATTAAAAGGAATTAAGAAAAATTAAATGAACCAGTACTTGTTGAGTACTTAGAATAGTTTCTAGCATATAGTAAGTAATCATGTGAAAATTTTAAGTCTGGGAAATCATCTATAATAGTTCCCTAAGAAAAATCATTTGTACTATCATAGTATTTTAAATATATACTTTGAAGATCACATGAATCTTTGTATTTTTTGTTAATTTATAGATCTGTCTCTTCACATTATGAGTATTTTGAAGTTAGGTGCTGAGTTTTCTTCATCCTTTTATCTATAGCTCCTGGCAGTGCATATTCAGTTTTTTATTGAACTAATGAATAAATGATTTTTAAATTATCTTAATCCACTTTTTGGTGGAATTAAGTACATGGATTAAGGACATGATTTCCTTCAAAAGATTGATTCATTTGCTTTATGGTTTCAAAAAATATTTCAGTCATATCAAATTTGTAGATTGTTGATTTCTGTTGTGGAAATCAAGTTCGGGTAACAAAGTATTTAACAAAAGAATAAGGTTTTAAAGCAGACTCACAACAGAATGTATCAGACAAGGTTGTACTGGCAATCAGAAGGCACATCAAATTAATATACTTTGAGGAGAGTTTATTTACAAAAGGAATATTCACTAAAAGAGTAGATGAGGAACCCAGCACTACCAGCAATCAAGCTGTTACCACCCCAAGGTCCAAAGGGACAACTAGAACAGGAATGGTTTCCAGGACGAGTTAAAGAGTCATGTAGAACAGCATGTTTAGAAAGCTTTCTGATGCATGACACAGCAAACATTAGGTGACCTCCAGGGAGAAGCCAATAGCAAAAACACCCCAACTTCAATCTCTGCCCTCATTCTGATCTCCTGTCACAACTCACCATTGGCCAAACTCAATCAGAAGCCGGACAGCTAGGAGCTCTGTTGATATGTCTATTCAGTTCTATTTTTCAGGGCAGGGAGCAATGGGGAGAAGGATGGAGAGTAGATACGGTATTTAACAAGTACAGTAGGCAAAGTTCCCAAGGAAATTGGAAAAACAGTTCACTTAGCTTTGTTCTTCCATATGAATACATTGCAACAAATAAGCAATGCGTAATTCACTCAAATTAAAGTCTTATTGATTTTTTTCAAAGATTTCCTGAGCATTTAAGGTGCACGTGAAAATACATGAACTGTTGGTGGTACAAAAATGAATTAGATGGGTTCTCTTCTCCCAAATAATGTCAAATGGAAGACCAACACAGAACAATGCAGCAAATGTCACAACAAATGTGATGTGTAAAGCAGTCCATGCTTAAGTTTTTAAAATGCATTTACTATGATTTCTGCCTAGCACCTGTTTCTGCATAATTAAAATCCCAATACTTTGGCTGGATTCTGAAAAAAAATGTGGGTCACATTTAAACAATATAGAGTATTTCAGAAGTAGTAAAACTAGAAGGAAAAATGCCAGAATAGTCACTGCTCTAATACAAACTTAATTTTTACTAAGAAAACACACAGAAACAAAGTTGATTTTATATTTCTATAAACATCACAAAATACAAAAGAAAAAATTTGCACATTTTAATGATGTTTGTTATGTTTTATAAACATAAAGCAGCAATAAAACCAGAAATTAATCATTAAAAACTATTTAATCTACTGTACTCATACACATATTTAATTATATTCCCTAATAAAATATTTACAAGAAAGCCTAGTATTTTTGGTATAAATAAGACAGAATGCTAAACAAAGCTCTGTGTAAAAGCATAAAGCATATTCTATGAGTAGTTTATATGTTAAAACAGCGTAATTGATTATCTGTTTCATTTTCCAAAAGTACAATTAATATAAAAAGAGACACTGTTCTAAAAATAGCTTTTAATTAAATTCAATCCTGCTAATATCAAGACTGCCTTGTGAAAGTACTTCACTTTTAACTTTATTTTCAGAAAGAGGTAAAAGAGCAAACAAAACAGAATCCTGCTTACTAAAATGAGGTGTAATGTTATGTTCATACTAAAGAGGATCAAGAAAATCAACAGCAAATTCTCTTCAGAAAAGTATTTGTCTCTGTCTTTCCTGTGTTAATCCCTCCACATATCTGGGCAGCATACAGGAATATATGCAGCAAAACTCAGTGTCCAGCCAGGTATGGTGACTCATGTCTGTAATCCCAGTACTTTGTGAGGCTGAGGCAGGAATACTGCTTGAGCCCAGGAATTCGAGACCAGCATAGGCAACACAGTGAGACCATGTCTCTACAAAAATTCAACAAATTAGTCAGGCCTGGTGGCACACATCTGTAGTTCCAGCTACTCAGGTGACTGAGGCTAGAGGATTGCCTGATTCCAAGAGGTCAGCAGTGAGCTGTGATTGTGCCACTGCATTCTAGCCTAGACGAGAGTGAGACCCTGTCTCAAGCAAACAAACAAAAAACCAAAACAGTTTTTCTTTTGGTCGTTGATAATCAAAGTTATCTAATTCAAAAGTATGAACAGAATTCCAGATAATACCATTGATCTATTGCCTTTTACAAGATCTTAGGTTGAGCACTTTCAAGTTTCCATGTTTGGAATGGTGGAGGACAGACATTCCTAGAACTCTGAGCTCGACATTAATTTTACAAGTTGTTAATCTACAGTATACCCTACAAAAGGGGGGAAGGTATCATATTATTAGAAATCTACTTCAAGCCCTTGCTGTGCTAATGAGTAAAACTGAAACCTGAAAATTAAATGTACTTAAGAGGAAATGTGGGATAAACATACCATTTCCAGAATAAGTTAGATTTTGTCTGCCAGATTTAAATTACTAAACCTCTTCCGCATCTAAACATCAATATTGCTATAATAAAATGTTAAATAATTACCATAGTTACAATAATCCGATAAATGAAAGCAACAATGTTCATGAGGAATCAGAATGGTGAAGTAAAGAGAGGCTCATTAGTACAACCTGATAAGATAGAAAAAAGAAGTTTTATTTGATACAGAAATTAAAGATACTATGTATAAAAATAAGGAATCACAAAAAAATTCTTAGAGACTTGTAGCATGTGTGTGCGCACACACATGTGCACATACATACATATAGGTATAAGGCAATAAAGATATGAATAAGGTCAGCCATTCCTTTAATAATTACTCCCTGGGGCTTCTTTTCATTTCACACAATGTTAAGTAGACACCAGTCACTTAACAGTTAATGAAATAGACATAGTTCCTGCTTTCTTGAAGCTTTCAGTCTAGTGGGGATACTGACAAGTGAAAGAAATAATTACACAATATGGGCAACATAGCAAGACTTCTCAACAAAAAATAAAAAATGATCCAGGCACGGTGGATCATGCCTTAGTCCCAGCTATTCTGGAAGCTGAGGGGGGAGGATTGCTTGAGCCAGGAGTTTGAGGCTGCAGTGAGCTATTATCATGCCACTGTAATCCAGCCTGGGCAATAGAACAGGCCCTGTAGAAAGGAAGGGAGGGAAGGAGGGAGGGAGGGGAGAAGAGGGAGGAGGAAAGGAAGGATGGACAGAAGGAAGGGAGAGAGGGGAAAAGGATGGAGGGACGGGAGAAAGGAAAAGAAGGAAAGAGAGAAGGAAGGAAAGAGAGAAAGAAGGAGGGAAGAAGGGAAGCAAGAAATCATAACAAAATCACATAAGAGATATTATCCAATAGGAATGTTTGAGATCCAAGACAGCAACTGGGAGAAGCACCTGAACTGAACTTGGTCAAGTCAAGCATCTTGGGGGAAGCACAATCAAGCTGATACCAATAATGAAGGTTCACATGGGAGTCAGGTGAAAAACGATGGAGGATCTTTTATGAGACTGAGAAAACAGAACACGCCAAGGTGCCAGAACACGCCAAGGCAAGACAACATGGCACTTTCTTGGGTTTGAAAGTATTTTTGCCTGAATAAAGTCTAGTCTTTGAAGAGCTAATAGCAGTAAAAATGAACTAGTAGGATATGCAGGCAAGCAGGACAAGGTCACCGAGGGTCTTGCATCTGTGAAGACTGGGTGCATTAATAAGGAAAGGAGAAGAGTGAGACACATGCAGCAGAAAGAACAATGGGATTATGTGAGAAAGCCATGACCTCTGGAGTTCCATCTCCACACCTATGTGATGGGCAGGTAGGGGAGCTTGACTAGTCATCTCTAGGGGCATTGTAGTGGGAATCTCTACAGAGAGAGATGGAACACGGAGGCTACTTTGCCAGGAAACAGTGTTTACTCGTGCAAGCACCGGCTCAGTGGATTTGCAAAGACTGAGCCCTGAGTGCAGGGGATTATTGCCTTTTATACATTTTTAGCTTCCTTGTTCCCCGATAAGGCTTGCTTATTAGTAATATACTGGTTAATTGGTTATTTCATAGCTCAAGTTTACAGCAGAGCTACACTTGCATATTACAGAATGGGGTCACATTTCTTGCTAATATGTATCATCTAAGAAAGTTCTTATCTTATGGTGCTAGAAGAACTCTTTCATTATTCTGGGAAGGCTTTTATCTTTAAGACTTGCCTTAGTATGATAAGCTCTCACAAGCTCTAAATCTATGAACTAGTAGAATCTGGCATATACATATACACAATGGAATATTATACAGTCATAAAGAAGGACAAAATTATGAACTTTGCAGCAACTTGGATGGACTTAGAGTCTATAATTCTGAGTGCTCTATTACATAAACAAAGAACTGAGTATCACATCTTCTCACTCATAAATGGACCTTGAACAATTCTCATAATACTATAAGAAAGGGATTGGCAGGAGTGGGAAGTTGCCAGGTGAGGGGAGCCTACCTCATCACTTCAAGTTTCATGAAAGTCAAAATATTTTAACCTAAAGCTATTGGCAGTAGCAGCAGCATACTTTTTATATCTCTGAATAGTCCCTAAAATGTATCCTAAAAACAGATAGATCAACAAGATAGCAAAGCCCAAAACCCATGAACAAATTCACAGTTGGTAACAAAGCATCCCAAATCCCAAAATACAAGCAAGTAGTAGTAAACCACTAACTGCCAGATAACTGACATGATATCAATGACTGTGCAGAAAAAAACAGAGTGAAGCAAAAGAGTCTGGGAATGTCAGGAGCATACCAAGTGCCCACCAGATATTTGCTTGAAGGTACAATGGTCAATAATGGAACAGCAGCTGTGAGTGCTTATGTCCAAACCAATAAAAAGGGCACACAAGAGTCAAAGATCAGCTCCACAATGATGCATGAGACTCTCACATGAATTCTCACATGAACCAGACAGGGCTCCCTTCCAGAAGAGGACTCCACACTGAGGAGAAACAGCTGAGAGTAGATTCAGCAAGGAACCTCATGAGGACAACAGAGCCAGAGGAAAGAGACGATCTAGAGAAAAGTAGAAAGAAAAATAGAGCCAGAAAATGTCAGGAAACAATTCACCATATTTTAAATTCAAATTTAAATTTAATTCAAATGTTAAAACACAACAAAAAAGAGAGAGTTCAATGAAGTGATAAAAGCTAGCCTCAACTAAAAGTTCCTTCTAAAAGTTCATGGAAATCAATTTTGAATAGATGTGAGCAATAGACAGGATAGATCAAATCCACTAAAAGACTAAAGAAAAAATATAATAAAGAACAAAATAGAAGCCATAGAGACAATAAAATATAGCAAAAAAAGTCCACAAAACAAATACACACCATAAGTAACCTATTATTTCAAAACAAGCTAAAAGATTCTAAGCTAAGGATGCAAGAAATGAAAAAGCAATATAGACTTCTGGGCAAGATGGAGACAGAACAGGTCAGACTATGAGAGTATCTGCAAAAGCAAGTTCCCCTAAAAACTCCCTGTGTGAATGGATGTGTGCTGGTGGGTGAGCGAAAGTTCATCTGAGGGGAGACTCGGTTTCATGCACCTGGGATTCTCCTTCAGAGGTGACTATAACCCACCACTACCCTAAGATTGTGGATACCCGCACACACAGCATCAGCTGCCAATCTCAGGACTTTCTTGAGAGGAGGCAGCAGAGAACAGCCATGCTTCACTACCTGGCACCCAGCCCACACTCTCTCCTGCAGTAGCAAACTGGAAACAAGCAGGAGGATCCTTGGAGATGGCAGATCATGAAATCTGGAATAGAGCTCCAACACCCGTGACAAGATGCCAACAGGCACCATCTTCTCAGTCCCAGAACCGAGCAGAAGCTTGCATTGCACTGCCCTGGTCCACCAGCCTCCATTTTGGGACCCAGAGGCTATCTTCTCATCAGACTTGAGACACAAATGCCCCTACCCCATGCTGGAACAGGCACAGACATGTCAGATGAGTGGGACACTTGAAAGCAGCAGCAGCAGCAAGTAGGGTTGAGTCCAGATCTGATCCATCCTCCTCCCACAGTAGTCCATGGATCATCAGACACATGCTGAGAGAAACCCTGTCAGCCTGTGCTGAGAGCAGAAGGGAGGAGCTGGAGGCCAAAGCCTCTCCCTAAGGCAGAGGCCTGAAAGGAATCTGGACACACAGAAACAGCCAACGAGTATTTTTTATCTTATTTTTTGTTTTAGTTTTAGTTTATTTCTTCTCTTTTCTTTCTGTTTTTGTTTATGTTTTTGTACTTACTTTGTTATTTTAATCTTTTTTTAGATTTTCTGTTTATGTATGGGTATTTTAGAGGGAGAGTACACCAATGGGGGGGTGTTTGTATGATTGTATGATTTTGTCTTTTTTGTATTTTCTCTCTTTGTTTGATTCTCTGTTTATTTATTAGTTGGTATGCCTGTCTGTTTTCCTCTTCTTCTTCTCTCTCTCTCCACCTCCCTTTCATCATCCTCTTTCCTTTCTCCATTCTTTTCCCTTTCCTTATCTAATTTTACTTTCAGGAGGCAAACAAACATCCCCCCCCCCCACATGGACAGATTGTAAGGCAGTGAGAAGGGGTATTCAGGGGACACGCACACTGTCAGCAGATTCTTGGATCTGTAGATAGCTTCTGAATCTTAATTAAATCTCAAAACTGCAAAAAAGCACAGGCCCCAACCACTAGTCCAGTCTCAGAATTGAAGAAAACCAGAGGATCTACATAAGAAAGAACAGAAGATTGAGCAAACAGAAGTAAAAGCTATCCCCCCATCACTGCAGAACAGAATTAAAGAGGTTTAAAAATGGGGAAGAAACCCTGCACAAATGAAGAAAAACCAAAGGAAGAATATGAGTCTCACACAGACCATTGGCAGATCATCCACTGAGAATATAGAATCTGGAACTCAAACAATAAAGAGCCCCAGAAAGACAGGCTCAAACCACAAACCCAGATATCAAGATATTAATAGAGAGAATAAATAGAAATGAGGAGAGAAAAGAGGGAAGAGTGAAGGAGTTGATAACTAAGATAACAGCAATAAATAATACAATCAATGAAAAAACAACAAACTGATAAACACAGAAAGCAGAATTAACCAAGCAGAAGAAAGAATCTCAGAACTTGAGGACCAAAATATGGAATTAACCCAAACTATTAAAAACATAGAAAAGAAGCTTAAAAAGGCAAAACAAAACCTCCAAGAGATGAACAATTATTTCCAGAGGTTAAACCTAAGATTAATTGGAATCTCTGAGGCAGGTAAAGAGACAGAAATCACCCTGGAACCAACATTCCATGAAATTATCCAAGTAAACTTCCCTCATCTCATCAGTGACATGACCATTGCAACCCCTGTGAGACAACTCCTAGACACATAGTAATTCACCTACGTAAAGTAGGTATAAAAGAAAAAAATTAGAAGACCAACTCCTAGACACATAGTAATTCACCTACATAAAGTAGGTATAAAAGAAAAAATCCTAAAGGCAGCAAGAGAGAAAGGTCAGACTACATACCACAGAAGACCAATTAGCATAGCAGCAGACTTATCTATAGAAACACTTCAAGCTAGGAAAGCTTGCAGCCCTATCTTCAAAGTTCTCAAAGATAAACAATTTCAGCCAAGAATTACCTACTCAGCTATGTTAAGTTTCATCAGTGATGGAGAATTAAAATCCTTCCCAGACATTCAATCCCTAAGAGTTTTCTTTGCCTCTAGACCAACTCTACAAGAAACACTTAAGAAAGTATTAAACACAGAAGAAAGGAAAAAAAGAATGACAACACCCTTGACAAGAATGCAGGAAAAAGATTGAAAACACACATGAATCAACCCAAAAATCAAAAGAAAGACAACAAACAAATAAACAAACAGCAGCAACAACAACAAACTCTATAAGAACCTCATGACAGGAATAAACTCTCACATCTCAATAATTAGCCTGAATGTGAATGGACTAAATGCACCACTGAAACGTCACAGAATGGCAAATTGGATAAGATATCATGAGACTGCAGTACATTGCCTCTAAGAGACTCATATCACCAGAAAGAACACTTATAGACTCAAAGTATGAGGATGGGAAAC
The DNA here is from genome assembly GCF_000164805.1 of Carlito syrichta. Taxonomy (NCBI): domain Eukaryota; kingdom Metazoa; phylum Chordata; class Mammalia; order Primates; family Tarsiidae; genus Carlito; species Carlito syrichta. The sequence continues at coordinate 143,371 of NW_007259537.1, read as the reverse complement.
AAAATTTCAGGTGAACGGAACACAAAAGAAAGTAGGAGTTGTGTTCTTAATATAAGACAAAATACCCTTTAAGCATTCAAAAAATTTAAAACATACAGAATGTCACTACATAATGATAAAAGTTTTCATCAATCAACAAGAAATATCCATCCTAAACATATATGCACCCAACACAGGAGCACCACCTTTCATAAAGCAGTTTCTAGGTAAACTTCAAAAAGGATTGACTCTAACACTATCATAGCTGGGGACATAAACACCCCACTAACAACCATAAACAGATCATCAAGACAGAAAGTCAACAAGAAGATCTGGAACCTCAACATGACACTTGACCAAATGAACTTAATTGATACCTACAGAAAACTCCACTCAACAACCACAGAATATATATTCTACTCATCACCACATGGAATGTACTCCTAGATTTACCATATCCTCAGCCATAAATCAAGCATAAACAAATTCCTTAAGATTGAAATTCTTCCATGTACCTTCTCAGACAATAGTGAAATAAAAATAAATGTCAACACCAACTAAGTTTCCCCCAAACCCACAAAGACTTGGATATTAAACACCATGATACCAAACAACTCCTGAATCAACACGGAAATAAAAAACAGATTAAAAGATACCTGGAAACAAAGGAAACCAAAAAAAAAACTTACCATAAACACTGGGATGCCATAAAATCGGCCCTAAGAGGGGAATTCATACCTCATTTGTACACAAATGAGGAAAATGGAAAGAACACAAGTTAAAAGCATAACAAATCACCTATGGAAGCTGGGAAAGCAAGATCATCATAACTCGAGCAGAAGAATCCAGGTCACCAAAATAAAAGACAAAATTTGGGACACAGAAGACAAAAGTATGATACAAAACAATCAATGAAACCCAAAACTGGTTTTTTGAAAGGATAAACAAGATTGATGGACCCTTAGCTAGACTGACCAAAAAAAGAATGAAAGCCCAAATAAACACAATCAGAAATGTAAAAGATCAAATCACAACTGACTCCAAAGAAATACAAAAGATTATCAGAGATTACTATTTACACCTGTATGGAAGCCAACTTAAAAACCTAAATGAAGTGGAGGATTTTCTGACATCACACAACATCCCCAAGTTGAAACAAGAAGAAATTGAGACCATAAATAGACCAATAACAACTCAGGAAATCAACTATGTTATAAGAAAACTACCTACAAAAAAAAAAAGCCCCGGATCAGATGACTCCTTAGCAGAATTCTACAAAATATACAAGAAGAAACTAATACCAATCCTATTGAAAGTATTCCAGACAATCAGAAAGATGGAACTCTCCCCAAATCATTTTATAAAGCTAGCATCACATTAATAGCCAAACTGGGTAAAGATCTAACAAAGAAAGAGAACTACAGGCCAATATCCTTGATGAACATAGATGCTAAAATTCTCAACATAATTCTAGCAAACTGGATCCAACAACACATCTTAAAAATCATCCACCATGACCAAGTAAGCTTCATCTCTGGGATACAGGACTGGTTCAATATCTGCAAGACCATAAATGTAATTACATTGCCAGATGGAAAGACAAAAGTCACATGATTATATCATAGACACAGAAAAAGCTTTTAATAAAATCCAGCACCCCTTCTTGATAAAAACCCTCAAACATCTAGGCACAGATGGAATATACCTCAAAATAGTAAAGCCATCTACAAGAAACCTACAGCCAACATACTGATAAACACACAGAAATTGGAACCAATTTCCATGAAAACCAGAACAAGATAAGGATGCCCACTCTCACCCCTCCTGTTCAACATAGTATTAGAAGTCCTAGCTAGAGTAATCAGACAAGAGAAGGAAATCAGTGGTATCCAGATAGGAAAAAAGGAAGTTAAGTAATCCCTCTTTGTAGAAGACTTGATTCTGTATCTCGAAAATCCAAAAGCATCTGTCAAAAGTCGCCTTGGACTGATAAAGGACTTTGGCAAAGTCTCATGGTAGAAAATAAAAATTCAAAAGTCAGTCACATTCCTATACACCAACAATAAACAAACAGATCCCCAAATAAAAAGCACAATCCCATTCACAATAGCCACACACAAAAAATGACATACCTTGGCATTTTCCTAACCAGAGAAGTAAAAGACCTTTATAATAAAAACTATAAAACACTGCTCAAAGAAATGCAAGAAGACACAAACAAATGGAAAAATATCCCATGCATATGGATTAGAAGAATCAACATTGTTAAGATGTCCATCTTACCCAAGGCAATCTATAGATTTAACACAATATTCATTAAATTACTATCAGCATTCTTCTCAGACCTGGAAATGACAATACAGGAATTCATATGGAAACATAATGATCACGAATAGCCAAAACAATCCTCAGCAAAAAAAAAAACCAAAGCAGGAGGCATCACACTCCCAGACTTTAAACTTTATTATAAAGCTACAATAATCAAAACAGCCTAGTATTGATACAATAACAGGTATATAAACCAATGGAACAGGATAGAAATTCCAGAAACAAAACCTCAATTTCTCAACCAACTCATCTTCAACAAAGCTCCACCATCAACCTCCGGGGAGAGAAGAACCCATTCAGTAAATGGTGCTGGGAAAACTGGCTGACCACATGCAGAAGATTAAAACAAGACCCCTACCTATCTCCATACACAAAATCGACTCTAAATGAATCAAAAACCTAAACGTAAAACCTTAAACTATAAGTACCTTAGAAAATGCAGGAGACACCCTTATGAAAATTGGAACTGGCAACCAACTGAGTAAAAGCCTAAGTGTCCACGGCATAAGAGATAAGATAGACAGGTGGGATCTCTTTAAACTGAGAAGCTTCTGCAAAGTCAAAGAAACCATTAGGAGTGGGGAGACAGCCCACAGACTGAGGGAAAAAATTGCCAACTCTATGTCTGACAAAGATCAAACATCTAGAATCTATAAGGAACTCAAACATGCCAAAAAGAAAAAAGCAAACAGACCCATTACAAAGTGAGAAAAAGATATAAATAAACACTTCTCAAAAGAAGACACACAAACAGCCAACAGATACATGAAAAAATGTTGAGCCTCACTAGTAACGCAAATTAAAACCACATTGAGATACCACCTAACTCCAGTTAGGATGACCACCATCAATAACTCAAAAAACAACAGAGGCTGGAAAGAATGTGGTGAAACAGGAACACCTACACTGTTGGTGAGAGTGTAAACTAGTATAGCCTCTGTGGAAACAGTGTGGCAATGCCTAAAAGATCTAAAAGCTGACCTTCCATATAGTCCTGCAATCCCCCTTCTAGGTATATACTTGAAGGAACTCAAATAACTCTGTGAAAAAGATACCTACACATGCATGTTTATTGTAGCATTATTCACAATCACAAAAATGTGGAAGCAGCTCTGCTGCCCATCAAAAGAGGACTGGAATTTTTAAAAGTGTGCTAATAAGCCGGGCTCGGTGGCTCAGCCTGTAATCCCGCACCTTTGGGAGGATGAGGTGAGTGGATTGCTTGAGCCCGCAGGTTGGAGACCCGCCTGGGCAGGCGAGACCTCATCTCTACAATAAATCAAAAAATTAGCCGGGTGTGGTCACCCGCACCTGTAATTCCAGCTACTTGAAAGGTTGAGGCGGAAGGATCGCCGGAGCCCAGCAGGTCGAGGCTGCGGTGGCTGGGAGCGGCCACTGCACTCCAGTCTGGGCGACAGAGTGAGACTCCAACTCAAAAAAAAAAAAAGTGTGCTACATATACACAATGGAATATTACACAGTCATAAAGAAAGACAAAATTATCAATTTTTCAGCAGCTTGGATGAACTAGAGGCTATAATACTGAGTGAACTCTCATAGAAACAAAGAACTGAGTGTCACATGTTCTCACTCATAAGTGGACCTTGAATAACTATCATAATACTTTAAGAAAGGTACTGACAGTAGTGAGGAACTGCCCGGGGAGAGCAGGGTCAGTTTTGGCAGTAGTGGGAAACTGCCGGTGTGGGGGGGAAGCACACTTCATCAACAAGGGTTGAACATTTATATAACTATACCTGAATTGTACCCCCACATATTTAAAATAAAAATTTTTTTTAAAAAGGAAAAAATGAAAAAATCATATAAATTGGAATTAGAAAAACGCCATGAGTTAGCAAACCTAGGACAAAATTGTGTGAATGGTAGTTGCTAAGATGTTTATTGTTAAAGACATGCTTCACTAACTTATGCCTTAGTTTTATATGGCTTTCTTATTTGTGTTTTATTTTTATTTTTTTATTTTAAAAATTTTCCAAAGTTCAACCCAATGATTTATAACTTTATGATTAAATGGACATTGGTAAGTTTATTAATGAAGAAAGAACATTTTAAGATATTTTAATTACTTAATAAATGCAAGATTATTAACCATTTGAAAAAAGCATTAACACATTAATGTGTAACTAGAAACTTACTTTTATTAAAAATAAAAACAGTTATTCATTTTATCTACCCTCAGAGAGTATAATATTTTGAAATGAAAATGATATGACTATTTTAGCAAAGTTCAAAATATAACTAAAGCAACATTGTGCTTTTGGACTTCAAGTTTCTAGTCCTTTTTGTTGAGAAACCCCTGAGAAAATTACTTTATACATGGGTCTGCCTTGTCCTTTGGCCAGTAAGCTCAGTAAGTGACAAAATATTCACTAATTCAATTATTGGATAACTATTTTACTCATTGAGAAACACTATTAGTATTTTACACTCGGGCCATGTTTTGATACATAAATCACAATAATAAAGTATCATCACAAACACTTATCATCAGAATTTTTAAAAATTACTGACCGCTATATTTTTCTCCTTATTTTCATTTCTTAGACTACTTCCAAGAAACACAATGATGCCTGTAAGTGGCCTGAAGTAAATTGTCAATCACTTTTGTGTTTAGTGTATCAAAATCCAATAATATGGCTCACAGTAGATGGGAGGATAAGATTTGAGCCAACAGAATTTCAGGTGAAAACTGATTCTTGACTTACTGTTTGTGTAAACTGGGCCTGTTTCCTTATATATAATAGAGATAATTTCATTTGTTTTGTCAGATTATGAGAATGATTAAAGGTGATAATGAATATTAAACATTTATCACAGCAAATATATATAAACATTCAAATATTTGGAAGTATTCATAAAACCAGACATCATATTTTAGTGAGAGTGAGCTGCAATAGAAAACTGGAAAACAAGTAAGACTGCATCTTTTTCAGAGTAGAAAAACAAGAAAGAAAGATTAGGTATCAGCAATTTTACTCATATAATCAACTTTACTAAAAATAAAAATACTCATAATGGTTTTTTTAGTAAAATACTGAGCTTTTCATTTCACTACTCTTACCAATATTTCTTTTAAGCAAATCTCTTCATAAGGACTTAAAATTGCAGTAAATCTCGCCTTATTCACAAGGACTTAAAAAAGCCACAGTAAATTCTGACACTTGGAAAGTACAGAAATATGAGAGTAAACATTAACTGTATAATACTGAAATCCTATTGATATTTTCATAGTAGTTCATGGTAAGTATGTTTAACTTTAGAGATTTTTTTTTAAAAAAAACTTGGAAAAGAACTGAACTAAAAGGTAGAAATGAGATTTGAAGGAAGTTTGAATTAGAATCTAGGAAAAAAAAAATTTTAATAAAAAGAGAAAGACCAACAGATCAATACATAATATAATTTATGTAACTAACAAAGCAGTTATCTTGGTAATGTGCAGGCTTTAGAGTCAGATCAGACCTTGTTTTAAATCCTGTTTCTGTCACTTATAGGATGACTTTGAGCATGTTGCTAAAGTTCTCCCAAACTTGGCTATCCTCAATGAAAATAGCATGTTTCACCATATTGCTACAAAGAACAAATGAGGGGTTAAAATATATCTGCACATTATAGGGACTCAATAAATTATAACTAAAGTAATAATTATAACGTAATGGGATGCTATCTTTCAAAAGTACCATGAATAGGTCATTCATGTAATACTAAGTACATATAACTTCACAATACATTGGACTTGGGATAAATCATTTAGAAGACCTGAATGCAGAGTGCTATGAACATTCTAAATAGACTTGATTAATTTTCCGGTTGTTGCTTTTTTTTTTTTTCTTTGATTTATTTGTGCTCTTCTCTTTCTTATTTTCTTTCTTCTATCTGCTTTGTGTTTAATTTGCTTTTAATTTTCTAACTTCTAAAATCAGAAATTTAGACCTTGATTTTAAACCTTTCTTATTTAATTATAGACTCTTAAAACTATGCATTTTCTTCCAAACACTGTTTTAGCTGTATTCTACAGTTTTTGATATGTTATCTCTTCATTATCATTTGGTTTGATATATTCTAAATTTCCCTTGTGATTTCTTCTTTGATCTATGTTTATTAGAAACTCTTCTTTGACATGTGTTCATTACAGATGCATTGCTTAATTAACAAATAATTGAGGCTTTTCTAGCAATGTCATCATTTTTATTTCTAAATGAATTCTTTTGTACTCAGAAAATATATTTCACGTTTTTGATCTTTTGAAATGTATTAATATTTATTTTATGGACTAATACATGCCAATGTTGTTGAATACTCCATTGGTGTATGAAAAGAGTGCATATTCTGCAGTTTTTGAGTATCATGTTATACAAATGAGACTTAGGTTAAAGTGTTGTTCTACATCTTAACTAATTTTTTACTGTTAGTTCAAATAATTACTGAAAGAAGGGTATTCAAATCCAGGTATGAACCACCCCCTATTCCTTCCTTCTCTGGGAATTTTTCTGTCCTCTCAATAAATCCTGCTTTCTCACCTTCCAAAAAACAATTCCCAGCTATATTTTTTATTTCTCCCTTTAGCTATTTTTTTGACTCATCATTTTGAAACCTGTTATTTAGCACAAACATATATATTTATATCATCATTTTATTATATATCCTTTATCTATTTTTCTCTTTAGTTATTTCAATAATTTAAAGCAAATTTATTATGATGTCCCTCCCTTTAACTCTGGTAGAACTCCTGACTGGTCTACTTTGTATGATTTAATCTAACCACACTAGCCTATTTTTACTTTGTAGTTGCATAATGTAGTTTTTCCATCCTTTTACTTTCAACTTGTCTAAATTCCTGTGTTTAAAATTAATCACTCATATATAACATAAAGTTGCTTTCTTATGCAGTCTAATAATCCCTAACTTTTATGTAGAATATTTAGCCCATTTAAGTGCAATGTAATTATTGATATGCATCTTATTTGTTTTCTATTTGTCTCATTCATTCTTTGTTTTTTGTTTTGTTTGTTTGTTTGTTTGTTTGTTTGTTTCTCCATTTTTGGGTTAATCAAAAAATTTTTGCTTTTACTTTATTTTTCAATTGTGTTTTTAGTTATACTTCATAATATTTATTGGTAGTTCCTCTCAGTATTACAATATCTATCCCAAATTCAACACAGTTTTCTTTAAATTAAGGATATTGTATCACTTAATGTAAAATGTAAAACACTTATAGTAGTATAATTTTATTAGTTACTTTTATTTGTACTTTTGTTATATGCTATAATTTCCACAATGCCATCTTATTTCTGTTTTAAAGTAGTTTAACATTTTAAGAAATGTTTTAAAAAGATAAAATAGTATTTCATGTTTGGCAATATAGTTACCATTTCTCATTATTCCCTTTTATCCTGTACATTGATATTTCTTTCTAGTATTATTTCCCTTATCCTGAAAAACTTCCTTTGGCATTTTTTATAATACAGGTCTACTGAAAATGAATTCTCTCAGATTTTTTTTTCATCTTATAGGTCTTTATTTTGCTATAATTTTTTAAGAAGATTTTCAATATAGAGTTCTAAAGCAATGGTTTTTATTTTATTCTCTCTCAGTACTTTAAATATGATGTTCCATTTATTCCAGCCTCCATTGTTCCTGATGAGAAGTCAGCTGCCATTCTTTTTTATAATCCTACACCGATTAATATGTCTTTTCCTTGGGATGCTTTCAATATTTTTTATTTTTATTCTTTCTAAAATATTTTTTATTTTTAAATTTTTTTATCAGTTTGCTATCATGTGCTTAGGTATGAGTTTACTTTTATTGATCTTGTTTATATAGTTTCCAAATTTGTGACTTCTTTCTCCACAGTATAAAGAATTTGCTCTCCAAGTTTAAAGAGAGTATAGTCTTTAGTTAGATCTTAGTCAGCTACTTAAAGCTAACCAAAATCCTGGCAAATAAATAACAGATAATTGATCGTAGTTAGCACCACACTGGAATACCTGAATTCAGTTATATATCACCCATATACTTTCAAGCTTAAGATAGAATTGCTAGGGAAAAGAGTCATGTAATATAAATAAGATATATAATTTACATTTAAAAATTGCATTCCTTTATGCTTCAGTGAGAAAAAATATCTGAGATTTTAAAATCTGTTTTAGAAGTTACTGCCAGGAAAAAGCTTTGTCTATCTTGGATAAATTGTTCTATTTCCCACTTTCTAATAGGACAGTCCAAAATTTGATCTCCACAGCTAGCCCATGTGTATTATTTTATCTATCTTGGTAACAATTTTTATTATCATTCTTAACAAATGTAAATGTTATGTTTTTGTTAAGTCCTTCCCAAGGAGAGCACTAGTAAATTACTGCAGAAACCAAAATGCATACACATGCATGCAAAAGAAAGAGAGTATAAAGTACAAAAAGAAAAGAGAAACAAAGAATGACAAAATTTATAAAATAGCATCCATTGCAATAGTTGGTACTCTTAAGGTAGAGGTCTCAATCAGGAGTAATTTTACCCCAGGAAATATTTGACAATGTCTAGAGACACTTTTTATTGTCACAACTAAAAGGACTCTACTGGCCTCTATTGAGAATAACCAGGGATGCTGTCAAACATCCTACAATGCACAGGGGAGAGCACCCCACAAAAAAGAATTATCCATCCCAAAACACCAATAGTGCCATGGTTGAAAGATCCTGATTTCATCTGTATCCACTATACACTTTTCAAAATACTTTGCTTTCATAACTATAGGCATAAACTGAATATCACCAGTCAGTACACAAAGTGATAGCCAAAAGAAATTAAGAAGCAGGCTAACTCATCTCCACTGTAAAGTTTATAGCTATAGTTAAAATAATTCAGTGTGTACCAGTTCTTTATAGATGGGGCCTGTGATTTTTTCAGTGTTGCTTTGTTTTTGCTTTTGTTTTTTGCTTGTTTTTGTGTCAGCAGCAAAGAATCTCACTTTATATGTATTGATGACATTACTGGACTGAATTAAATAATTCCATCTAAAAATCTGATGAATAGTTTACCAAATAAAAACTTACAAACTATGAATTATAGTTACAATAACTGGATACATCTGACTTCCATATTTAAATTCTTATATTCCTCTGCTTAACTTGAGCAGGGTAGTATGTGAAAATCTCATACAGGTACAGGTCTTAAGTAAACTTCCATTACTGCTAACTAATTTGTAAAGGTATGAATGCCTCCTGTTTAGGACTGAATCTTATTTCTATTTTGCCAAAAGTAAATTGGAAGCATTTAGAAATATTTTGACAATTTACATTATTTTTGTTTATTACTTCCTAAAATAAAATATGTTGACTCTTTTAATATTTTTATAGTTAGCACATTTTTTAAATGACACAGAGAGGTTTGAGGTGCTCCAGTGAGCTCAAGTTTAAAGTGAACAACAAAAAATATGTTTTTTCACAGTATGTTTGGTCTTCTGGATAAACCTTATAAAAAATGTTTCATTTCATCTGTTACTTCTAGAAGATTGGACAGCATACTTACATAGCTTCAGTGGAAATCAGATGCTACTGAGAAATCATTCTCAAAGACAGAATATGCTACTTCAAATTTCTGGTTTGAAAACATCACAGATTTTTCAATTAAGTTCTTAGGACAACATTTAATAAAATGGCTTTATATAAATGGTTTATATAAACCATTAATATATATGGTTTAGCTCTTTTTCCCCTCAAGTGGTAAAACAAACTGACTTCCCAGCACTCTAATCACACGGTGGTAGCAAGTCATAAGTTAAATTAAATAACATGGTCTTAATGCTTGTCACAGAACAACCATGAAATCTGATGCATTAAATAATCTCAAACTTGCAAAGTTGATAGATTGACTGGATGAAAAAACAAAGGTTTAATTAATGCCATGTTCCTTAGAAATTAGGTTTAAAAGAATTGGCAGCCAGAAAATGTTTTCTGATGGGCTTCAAGTCAGAAAAGGTACATATTTTTAGCATAAAAAAAATTATAGACAAAAAATTTTCTTGTAGTAAAATATACATAACATAGAATCTATCTTCTTAACTATTTAAGCACACAGTTCCATCACATTAAGTAAAGTACATTTGCCTTTTTGTGAAACCATCACTGACATCCACCTGCAGAAATTTTTTCATCTTCCAAAATTGAAACTCTATACCCATTAAGCAGTAAATCCCCATTGCTCCCTCCCCCAGCCCCTGGAAAACACCATTCTACTTCTTGATTAATTTTGGACTCAGTTTCTTCTTTTACTTAATAAAGGAGAGACTCCATTGCTGACTACAATTAATCCCCCACATATGAATGAGTTCTGTTCCAAGAGTGTGTTCATAAGTCCAGTAAAGTTAGCTTAGGTATCCAACTAACACAATAGCTGCTTTTACACTTGCTTCCAGATATCCTGGACTTGAATTAAAAATACTGTACTACTATACTTCATACAGTACCATACAATAAAGTATACCACAGCACAACCACTTGTAAAGAATGTATGTATGTGACAATGAACATAAGACATATGAACTAACTTATGTGATTGGGCATGCCAATATAAGTTCTCATCTTTGAAATTTTGAAACTTGAAGGTTCATATGTAGGAGATTTACTGTAATGGAGTTGCTCTTATATGTGGAGGCATTCTTACATACATGTGGTTGAGTATATTGTAGAGAAAAGTAACAGAAAAAAATAGGGTTGTAGAAAGAAAACAGGTGGTGATACAAATCAGAGGAGGTACTTTCTGTCCTGTTCACAGTCTTCAGCAGCCCTGCCTCAGATCTGTTCAAATCTTTTTGCAGCAAAAAGTTGATCTTACAAGCCATTTCCATGTTGTAGATATGGCAACAGGTTTCATAGCTTCCCTGCTGTTGCTAGCAGCATGGCTTCTCATAGTACCAAGGATGCTTAATGTCTTCGGTGAGCTTTCATGGTGAGAATTATGTCAGTGTAGCCAGCCTAAGTCAGGATAAATGAGTATGCAGAAGGACTTAGTGAAATCAGAAGCTAGACATTAACTAAACTTTTTAAAGGTCTTTCTCACCCAATGTAAAGTTAAATTTCACATCTAAATTATTGAATGTCAATTTTGAGGTCAAGCAGACTATGTTCAGTGCCACCAGAATTACACTGCCTTTCAAATAGTATAGATGTAGCTCAAGTAAATTCTCTTCAAATTCTATGATAAAAACATCAAAAATTTAAAAAGTTAAGGCTTCTTGACAATTCTATTGTAAGGGTCTTTATAGAACTTCTAGGTTTAGGAAAACACCAAGATTTTAGTGCAACAGATTTATACTCACGAAGGCTCCAGAACCCTTAACAATTTTTATTGTCATCAACAATTATCAGAAATGTGAATATAAGCCTTTGCCTATTAATTAGCATTGTGTGGGACATAATGATTCATAGTTATTTGTGATATCATTACTACTAAAATATCCAAAAGCAACTGCTGAATATCCTGAAATAAAAACATAGTGGGAAAGATTCTATATTGCCAACATTCCATAAGTGGTCAGTGAAAGTTTTGAGTGATATTAATTCTCCTAATAGTATATAACTTTATTTCTACTGTCCATGCAAAGTTTTCCACTTTTAATATATATATGCTAAACATATACTAAAGTTATTATACAAAAATGGTAATTTGAGGTACATTCTTCATCGTGTTTCTGGCTTTGTAAAAATTTTAAGACCATAAACACCTGCTAGAAGTATTTGATAAAAATATATTGTATTTGTATTTACATCTCAGTTTGGGATTCATAGGAAAATGGTAGAATTATATATGTATATGTGAGTGAGTGTGTCTGTAGTATTTGTTGCACTTTATTCTTACTGAATAAAAGAAAATATATAGGCTATTTATTAACCAAAATGTACCAGCTGTCCCCACCACCATCAGCCAAAGAAATCTTTACATTTTCTGAACAACTATACCATTTAATGACAATTACTCATGTATCATCTTATATCAACTATAGTTGTCACTATTATTATTAATATTATTATTATTTTCTTTTTAAAGATACAGAGTCGCTCTCTGTTACCCAGGCTGAAGTGCAGTGGCACAATCACAGCTCACTAAAGTCTCTAATTCCTGGAATCAAATGATTCTCCTGCCTCAGTCTCCCAAGTAGTTAAGACTATAGGTGTGTGCCACTATGCCTGGCCATTTTTCTTTTTCTTTTTCTTTTTCTTTTTTTAGAGATAAGGTCTTGTTATGTTGCCCAGGCTAGTCTCAAACTCCTGCTCTCCCTTCCCCCCATCCCATGACATTTCCCACTACTGCCAATCCCTTTCTTATAGCATTAAGGTAAATGTAGAGGGTCTGCTTATGAGTGAGAACATGTGGTACTCAGTTCTTTGTTTCTGTGATAGCTGAGTACTATAGATTCTATAGACTCCTGTCTCGGTCCCCCAAAGTGCTGGGATTATAGGCATGAGCCACCTTACTCAGTCTATAGGTGTCTTTAAATTGCTACTAAAAATCTGGTGTATTGCTATCTAATTTAATACAGATTTTTTTTGTCATCACCCTGTGTGTAAATCAAGTTAAGCCATATTTCCCTTATATAATCTTTAAATTAGTGCCACACAGTATGCAGTCAATATGATGACTGGTTCAATAAAAGTAGAGAATTGTCTTTCTATTAAGTGATTTAAAGAGAGATGTCCACAACTGCAAAATAAAATCCTGTCATGTCTTTTTTCACATTCATTTAGCTGGTGCACGCCTCTCTTTGACGAGTCAAACACTCACATAGCGCCTGCCTAAGCTCCACATTGAAAACTCCCAGATGCACGTCTGGCTTATTCCATTTCTGAATCACCTGATTTTGCACCACCAGATGACTCAGGATATTGTTCTATCTAAGGGATGATGCAGTTTTGCTGATTGTAAAGAAGTTTTCAGCGTTTCTACCGAAGTTTTATCAATGTGACATTCATTTGAGACTTGGATACACTGCCTTTTAAGTCTATAAAGAGGATTTGATTAACCAGAAATGGTATCTGTTTGAATTTCCTTTGTTCATAAGTCCTCCAATTGCTTACTTTATAACAGGCATTGTTATGACAAATATTAGATATTAGCTCAGATCTATTAGTTTGTTTAATCTTGTTTATGATCCTTTGATGAAAATATAATTATTATTATTATGCCCCTATTACAGATGAAATAACTGAAGCAGGCATAGAGAGGTGCCAGGTCATGCTGTTAGAAAGGGATCAAAGTCAGTTGTCTTTGGTTTTGCTTAAGTCTTACTGAGATATGGGTGCATCTTTCCCTGAAGATTAATTATATGTATTGCAAAAACAGGAAGACATAGATATAAATAATGCCTGTAAAATTCCTGTGAAGTGTCTTCCTATTCCAAAAATATATTTATTTACTATTTTATATACTTATTTATTTATTTATTTATTTATTTATTTATTTATTTTCATTTTAAAGATGTGGGATACAATTCAGAATTAGGTATACAAGTGGTCATTGTACAGGTAAAGTTTGTGCCTCCATTTGGTTCTCACTTTGCCTGGTTTGAGATCAGATACCCTTATTGATGTGTGCCACCCCTTCCCCACCTTCCCTGACAGTTTCCCACTACTGCCAATCCCTTTCTTATAGTACTATGGTAAATATTCAGGGTCTGCTTATGAGTGAGAACATATGGTACTGAGTTCTTGGTTTCTGTGATAGATTACTGAGTATTATATATCTTAAATCCACTCAAGTAGCTGCAAAGTCCATATGTTTGTCCTTTATTGATGCATAATATTCCATTGTGTATATGTACCACACATTTTTTTATGCAGTCCATTTTCGATAGGCAGCATGGTTTCTTCCTGCTGCAATAAACATGCATATGCAGGTATCTATTTTTGTACAATGATTTGAGTTCCTCTGGTTATATTCCCAGTAAAAGGATTGCTAGGTCATTTGGAAGGCTAATTTTCTAGTTTTTTTAGAAATTGCAACTCTGTTTTCCATAGAGGCTGAACTAGTTTACACTCTCACCAACAGTGTAGACACATTCCCTTTTCTCCACATTCTTGCCCGCATCTATTGTTTGTTTTTTTAATAATGGCCATTCTTATGATGGTTTGGTGGTATCTCAGCGTGGTTTTGATTTGCATTTCTCGACAATTAGTGAAGCTGAGCACTTTTTCATGTGTCTGTTGGCTGCCTGGGTATCTTCTTTTAAGAAGTGTCTATTCATGTCTTCTGCCCACTTTTTAATAGGGTTGTTTGTTGTTTTCCTTTTGGCACATTTAAGTACCTTGTTCATCCTGGATGTTAGGTCTTTGTCAGATATATACTTGGCAAATATTTTTTCCCATTCTTTGGACTGTCTCCCCACTCCCTTGATGGTTTCTGTAGCTTCACAAAAGCTTTTCAGCTTATTGAGGTCTCACATGTTTATCTTATCTTTTATGGCCAGGACATCAAAGGTTTTGATCAGGAATTCATTGCATACTTCAATTTCCATAAGAGTGTATCCTCCATTTTTTAAGATTCTGATAGTTTGAGATTTGTGTTTAGGTCTCTGATCCATTTAGAGTTGATTTTTGTGTATGGTGATATGTAGGGATCTTGTTTTAATCTTCTGCATGTGGTTAACCCGTTTTCCCAGCATCATTTACTCCCCAGTGGTTGTTGTTGGAGGCTTTATCGAAGATGAGTTGGTTGAGAAATTGATGCTTTTCTTCAGGAATCTCTATCCCGTTTCATTGGCCTATATGACTACTCTTGTACCAATACCAGACTGTTTTGATTATTGTAGCCTTATAGTAAAGTTTAAAGTCTGGAAGTTTGATATCTCCCTCTTTGTTTCTTTTGTTGAGGATTGTTTTGGCTATTCATGATCATTTACATTTCCATATGAATATCTGTATTGTCATTTCCAGGTCTGAGAAGAATGATATTGGTAATTTCATGGGTATTGCATTGAATATGTAGATTGCCTTTGGTAAGATGGACATCTTTTTATTTTATTTTATTTTATTTTATTATAAAGATGTGGGATACAATTCAGAGTCAGGTATACAAATGCTGATTATGCAGGTACCCTTGCTGATGATGTATGCCCTCCCTCCCCTAGCAGTTTTTCTCAACTACCAATCCTATCCCCCCCTCCCATGACAGTTTCCCTGACAGTTGCTGTCAATCGCTTTCTTGTAGTATTACAATTGTTCAAGGTCCGCTTATGAGTGAGAACATATGGTACTCTGTTTTTGGTTCTCTGATAGATCCCTGAGTATGATCAAATCTAAATCCACCCAAGTTGCTGTGAAGTCCATATGTTTGTCCTTCTTTATGACATATATTCCATTGTGTATATGTACCACATTTTTTTAATCCAGTTCAACTTTGATGGGCAACATGGTTGGTTTCATGTTTTTGTTATTGTGAATAGAGCTGCAATAAACATATGTGTGCAGGTATCTTTTTTGTAGAATGATTGAGTTCCTCTGGGTATATTCCCAATAGGGGAATTGCTGGGTCATATGGAAGGTCAATTTCTAGTTCTTTCAGAAACCACCACACTGTCTTCCAAGGAGGTTGCACTAGTTTGCATTCCCACCAGCAGTGTAGAAATGTTCCTTTTACTCTGCATCTTCACCAACATCTCCTGTTGCTTCTTTTATTCACGATGACCATTCTTACAGGGGTTATATCGTATCTCAATGTGGTTTTGATTTACATTTCTCTGATGATGAGTGAGACTGAGCACTTTTTCATGTGTCTGTTGGCTGCCAGTATATATTCTTTTGAGAAGTGTCTATTCATGTCTTTTGCCCACTTTTTAATGGGGCTGTTTGTTTTTTTCCTTTTGGTACAGTTGAGTTCCTTGTAGATCCTAGATGTTACACCTCTGTCAAATATACAGTTGGCAAATATTTTTTCCCACTCTGTGGGCCATCTCTCTTGATGGTTTCTTTTGCTTTGCAGAAGCTCATTAGTTTGATGAGTCCCACTTGTCTATCTTATTTCTTAAGGTGGGGGCATTTAGGGTTCTGAATAGGAATTGGTGGCCAGTTCCAACTTCCGTAAGAGTGTGACCTGTGTTTTCTAAGATTCTTATGGTTTGAGGTTTTACATTTAGGTCTTTGATCCATTGAGATTTAATTTTTGTGTATGGTGATAGGTAGGGATCCTGTTTCAATCTTCTGCATGTGATCAGCCAGTTTTCCCAGCACCATTTACTGAATAGGCTCTCCTCTCCCCAGTGATTGTTGTTAGAGGCTTTGTCAAAGGTGAGTTGGTTGAGAAATTGAGACTTTGCTTCCAGAATCTCTATCCTGTTCCATCAGTCTATGTGCCTGTTCTTGTACCAATACCAGGCTGTTTTGATTACTGTAGCCTTAAGGTAAAGTTTGAAGTCTGAAAGTTTGATACCACCTGCTGTTTCTTTGCTAAGAATTGTTTTTGCTATTCATGGTGGTTTATGTTTCCATATGAATTTCTGTACCGCCATTTCCAGGTCTGAGAAAACTGATGCTGATAACTTAATGGGTATTGCATAAATCTGTACAGTGCCTTTGGTAGGATGGACATCTTAAAAATGCTGATTCTTCCTATCCATGAACATGGAATATTTTTCCATTTGTTTGTGTCTTCTTGGATTTCTTTGAGCAGTGGTTTGTAGTTCTCATTGTAAAGGTCTTTCATTTCTCTGGTTAGCCAAGGTATTTCATTTTTTTGTGGCTATTATGAATGGGATTGTACTTTTAATTTGGGTCTCTGCCTGCTTGCTGCTGGTGTATAGGAATGTAACTGTCTTTTGCACATTTATTTTGTACCCTGAGACTTTGCCAAAGTGCTTTATCATTGCAAGCAGGTTTTTGACAGATTATCTTGGATTTTCAAAGTATAGGATCATATCATCAGCAAAGAGGTATAACTTGACTTTCTCTTTTCCTATTTGGATACCCCTGATTTCCTTCTATTGTCTCACTGCCTGAGCTAGGACTTCCAACACCATGTTGAACAAGAGGGGTGAGAATGGGCAGCCTTGTCTTGCTCCAGTTTTCTGAGTAAATGTTTCCAGTATCTGTCCATTTAGCAATATGTTAGTTGTGGGTTTATTGTAGCTAGCCCTTACTATTTTTAGGTATGTTCCTCCTATACTTAGATGTTTGAGGATATTTATCAAGAAGGGATGCTGGATGTTATCAAAAGCTTTTTCTGAATCTAATGATATAATCATGTAGTTCCTGTTTTTATATCTGTTAATGTATTTAATTACATTTATGGTTTGTCAATGTTGAACCAGCCCTGCATCCTGGGGATGAAGCCTACTTGGTCATGGTGGATGATTTTTGAGATGTGTTTTTGGATCTGATTTGCTAGAATCTTGTTGAGGATTTTTACATCTAAGTTCCTAAGGGATATTGGGCTGAAGGTCTCTTTTTGTTGTTGTTGAATCTTTACCCAGTTTGGGTATCAGTGTGATGCTAGCTTCGTAAAATAATTTGGGGTGAATTCCATCTTTCTCAATTGCCTGGAATACTTTCAGTAGGATTGGTATTCAGTTCCTCCCTGTATGTTTTGTAGAATTCTGCTGGAAAGTCATCTGGTACAGGGCTTTTTTTTTTTTTTTTTTTTTTTTTTTTTTTTT